>NC_044504.1:20965840-21163340 GCF_902362185.1 Chanos chanos
AGGGTACTTGGAGAGGTGCATAGGGTACCAGAGAAGTCGTCTGGAAAGGGGGACAGGCATTCTCTCCTCCCCACCCACTACCTTCTACAACTCCATCTTGTCCACTGTTTCCCTTTGTTGCTCTATTCACCGGGACAAGTGGGTTGGGACACCCTGCAATTGGGATACATTTCGCTATTTTTGTGTGAAATGGTGACCATCTGAGCTTGAACAAAGGGTCTTTTCTCCAAGCGTTTTAACATATGTTTGTTTCCTCTCCCTCTCTCCTAAATCTGATACGGATATGTTTGCAGAGCCGCCACTGGTTCGAGCAGCAGGCGGTGCTATTTTTGTCCCATGAGATGAAACAGTGTTGTGCCTCAGAGTGGTGTCCAATAAAAGGCTCTCTTTCCCCGCTGCAGCTGTCTGGCTTTCCCTCAGTGGTCATCCTCAACTGGCGCCCTTAGTCTTCACAGCTCAACAGAAACAGCAGTAAAGGTCCTGCCTGGCCTGTTTGTTAATCCAGCCTTGTGTGCTGGCAGGGACTTCAAACACACACACATGCACAAACACACACAGGACACACTCATCAGTGTAGCTGATCACACAGGGAAATGCACTCCTGGAATAGGACTTTCTGTATACACATTTTGCATTAATGCCTTACTTTTGTGGTCAATGAGAGCATATGTACTGTACTTATCTATGCTATTTCTCGTAAATCATTTCTTACTTTTAAAGATACTTACCCTCCTAGTCTAAGACACTCAGTCAAATAGAATGGACTGCCAAAAAGAAAGGGACACTGTTTCATTCACTTTTTAAGCATTTCACAAAATTTCCAGATGTTAATCATCCCCTTTTATGTTAACTGTAGATGAAATTATGAAGGAACATGAATGTTACTTTAATCACTCATGTGTAATGAGAGGACATTAAGTGTTATGAGAACATTTGTGCGTTTGACGCTCAATGCTGATGCATAATTTATGTTGACAGACAACTCTTTTGTTTGTTTTGGTTGAATGGCTCTTAACTAGGCGGCTGAACATGCATACTCTTTCAAGCTCACACTCTCTCTGGGATTTACAATGCTTGTTGTTCACAGCCATCTATTCCTCTCAAGTGCTCTATCTGTGACCCAGGATTTTGCTTGCTTTTAGTTATAGCAACAGTTCAGACTACACACAGTCAGAAAGAGCCAGAGATTCACAAGCTATGATTTCTGAAGCATTATGGCACATGTATTTTTTCCCCCCTCAAAACGCAACAGAAGTGGCAAAAAAGGCTGATATTTATGTCGTTATGATGTTTTTATCACTCATACAAAGTGAAAGGTGGAACCTTGTTAGGTGAATGAGCTTTGAAAATGATCTACAAACATACCACCCTCTTTGCCGCGGACCACGCATGTTGCATTTTAAATTAGCTTTAACCATGGGGGATGAACAGGTGGCTCTCACCCCTAGTAGATGCTCTCCCATGGGGCAGAAAACAGTACTGGCATCCGTCTCCTCCACAGACCTTTTCCTTACTTAATCTGCCAGATTTGGCTCGTGTTTCTGCGAAAGCCTGAGGAGAATGTTCTTGTTCCTGTCCTTTGTGCTGTTTGGCGAAGTGTCAAGGTCAGATAAGCTGGAGAGGAAAGCACAAAATATTTCTGATATTTCCTTTTTATTGCAAGCCCCATTGGGAATTTTTAAACTATGATAATCTGTCTGATTAAAATGGGTAATGTATCTAATTTTTAAATACAGCCTAGCCATTTTTTCTCCTGTTTCTACTCTAAGTGTAGTGTTTCATAAATTTCTTATAGGAAGTTGTCCTAGAAAGCGTTTAGCAGCATGAATAGGAAATTGGCAGCACTACTGTGGAGACAGAACAAGTGTTTTTTTTTATCTCTAACTGAAGAAACTTTGGCATCTGGAATCTAGGCTTGGACATTTAGAAAGAGAAAGGGACAAAAAAAATGCACTCAACGGCCTAAGTGGTATAAAGTATCTTGGACAGTTAATTAAAATTTGGCTTAGCAGAACTAAAACACTTTTTAGATTTTAGAGTTTCGTGCAACAGAAGCACAGACCTTGCAACAGAAAGAAGTCACCTAAGCAACTTTGAGAAGTTAACCAGCCCTTCTGAGTCCTTCTATTCACGATCTTGACAAATAAAGTGAACCCTTAGGAATGCACCCACCTCCCGAGGTTACTCCAGCCCCAACTCTTGGAGAGACAGTCTGCTTTGATCTGTTGTGGTCCTCCAAAAAAAAGCCCCCCTGCAGACGTCCAGTTCAACCACATTCGCTTTGAACATCCCCCTAATCCCTTTATTTGGAAAAGAACAATTGTGAAGCAAGTGGCTGATGTTTTTTGGTAGAGTTCCTCTCCCCCAAGGCCTCCTTCCTATCAGACCCAGTTGGTTGGTGAAGGGGGCTCATTATCCGTCCACACTTTCGCACTGTGTCAGACTCGTCCATGGCCCGCTGGGACCTACTAGAGCATCTGGAGAATGCCTTTGGACCCACTTGCTGGAGACTGAGAGAGCAAGAGATTCCTTTCATCTCATTTTCTGGCTCAAGCTGTGTTTGGAGCAGGAAAATGGGATTGTATGTACTGCTTAGCATTAGGAGGACCCATTGAGGAACCCTTTAAAATTTGTTCTATAGAAGATGCTTCAGTCTGGCAGCCGGCGCCTGCAGTCACGCCGGCTATCGGCCCAGAAACTCCGTCACAATCTTCTCACTTTCCTGTTTTGTAGTCTCCGTATCCCTCTTTCCCTTTCATGGCTCTGCCTGGCATGCTCCTTGTCAGTGCTGTTGTATGGCCAGTTGCTTATTGAAATCTTCTTGGACTTTTGCAAAGCTTTCATTGCAGGAGAGCATACCATTCCAGCCATTTTGTCTCCTAAGCCTGTGATTTAAGCATAATAACCAAACTGAAGTTACAGTGTTTTGTGTTTGCTAATAGTTTTACCCAAACGAGGCAGGCATCGCCGGAAAGACCTCAAACATAATTTCATCAGGAAATGTCCTGCCCATGATTCTGTGCTCAGAAAAAAAGGTTATGCAAATAGGTGTCATTTAGACTGGTGTGTGGGCTTGATTTGTGTTTTCTAGAGTTGGTTTACACACACACAGTCTTTTCTCAGGCCTCCAATTACCATACCTCACCCTTGGCAGAATGTGTTTGAGGGGTATGCTATTGAGAGAGTAAGGTCATGGTGCAGAACAAGCTGACGGAATAGGAGTTCGGGGAACACACTGATCAGCTTTGACTCCAAAAAGCTCTGAATCTGATGCAAATCCGTCAGTATTTAAACCCCACAAATCAGCCTTTCCAAATCCCTTCAAGATATTCCCGGCTCGATTGGGCAGCATTAAAGGATCACAGCGACAGAACAATACATCGTCTGGTGGCGGGGTTGGGGAGGGGGGGGGTTTGCACAGAATCGTTGGCAGACAGCTGTCTCATGAGCTTCTACAGTATGTTTTGCCAGTGGAGAACGTACAACACTTTTAATGTTCCCTCTGTTTTTGTTTCCTGTGTTTTGTTTTCCTTTTTTTCCCCCTTCTACATTCGCCCACATTGTATCCCTCTCATTGCATTATGCTTCAGAAAAAGGAGGCGTAATCTCATGTGGAGGTCTGTGTTTTGTGTGATCATCTGAATGGCATACCTTTTAATGGCCTTGTTCTCATCTGTGTAATATGACCTACATAGGCCTATAGCTCTGTAGTAATATAGGATGAAAATAGTTAATGGCTATTTGTGTATTGCTGTCAGTTTTTTACATAGGAACACCGTAACAAAATGATCTTGACTGCAGATCTATTCAGTAAATTTCACTTAGGCTGTTTGTTTACACCAGCTGAATGCTGTAAGTAGGTATTGAATCCCTGAAAATGTGCGTCTGAACAGTAGCTGACTTCACTGCTCCGCGGCAGTGGTGAGCATCTCCACTCTCAGTCATCACACTGGCACTGAGTGAACCATTTGACATGGGCACCTCTTTTCCCCTCCACCACCACATGTTTGTATATATGAGCAAAGTGAAGGCATACTGACATTTCTGCCCAACTCCAAGACGGCACATGGCTGCCTGTTTAGGAACTCTGAGTTGGCAGTGTTTATACCAAGCCCAAATCAGGGATACTTTGGTCCTCCAAACATACTTAAAAATTTCTCATCAAGCTCCAAATCCAGGGTGCGATAGGCAGCAGAGGAGGTAGTACACCTCTGCCGTCTGCCTGATAATCTTGCTGTCTGTGGTTGGGTTTTGAGCTGCACTGACTTCTACAACTTGGGTCTTAGCATTGCTAATGAGGCTCTTTTCAGGTGATGACTTTTTGCGAGGCAGGAAAGAGACGAAACATTCTCATCTGAAGAACTCTTGGCAGAGTTGAATGGGATTGCATTACATTCCATGGTCGATGTGCTGAGAAAGTTAGGTTGAGAGTCCAACTCTAAGTCAAGGTCAGGAAACGTATATTAATGTGGATATTAGGTGGCACATAGAGGCATTTGTGTATCAGGTAATGCTGCAAAACAACTAGCTTTAATTGAACTTAGACTGCACTTGAAATCTAAGAGTTCTTTTGTCCCCTTTTTCCCTCTGGATGGGTGATCCTTCACCTGTTATGTAATTTTTCTCAATAAAAGATAAAGACTGTTGGTATTTTCTTTTGTTCATTTGTTTCTCCACCCAAAACATATGCTGCACAGTATGCCACATACTCATACTCATCAATCATTAACACTCTCATTCTCTTGCTCTCCCTTCAACCCTGCGCTCACTCTCTTTCGTATAGTGTGTAGGGTGATGTGATAGGATCACTGGGTCCTCATGCCAATTTCAGTCATTAAGATTTTGAAAACCCACCATTTTCTTGTGATTTTATTTTTTTAAGGGCCCACACATACTCTGGATGTCCTATAGCTTTGTGTGGGAGTTTGTTTGTTCCTCTGATAATAGCACTCATCTAGACAGAACATGACCAGCCTCTTCTGTTGGCGTTATAATATCTAATACATATATTATACCTGCTGCTCTTCTCCATAGCCTGAAGTAGAAGTGTGCATATCTTGCAGATATGGGCAAATGCATCAGGGGCAACCATGAGCATCCAAAACAGTCTGGGCACCTGCTTTGTTTAAACTGAGGAGGGCTAGAAGGAGTGTGGTTTCCCCCAGAAATGTGTTACTTCATCCAACCTGAGTTAATTCTTCCCAGTTCAGGTCTGAATGTCAACAGGAACAGGTAGGGAACCTTTGTCTTCATCACATGGTTGTGAGGAATTAGTGAAGAGATTGGCATTAGTGAAGGTTTTTTGACCCATGATAAATCAAAAAAACATCTGTGCATTGCTTTCTGAAATCTGGTCCTTTAATGACTTTTACGCAGCAGAGATGAGGAATGAGTGTATGTTTTAGGAGTTGTGTCTGGGTGTGTGTGTTATGGGGTAACTCCACGGCTCATAGACAGGGTTGTCAGGTAGGAAGAATGGGACAAGTTCCCCTACCCCACCCCCCTGCCCAATGATGGCTTTACCGCTCCACTGATTTCACAAATAGGCCTCATTGATTGAATTTGATTCCTGCAGATAGAGCAGGTTTATTGAGTGGCTTTTGCTGATGCCTCTCTCTCGCTCTCTCTCTCTTTGTGTGAAGGGTAAGGGAAATGTTCCCTTCTCTCCCGGTTGTCTCCTGGTTTAAAATCCTTAGGACATTTCTCAGGGGATCTGCCTACTTATCCCTCTTCATCCACAGGCTTTATCATCATAACATTTATTTATTCCCATTATTGCTTTTTTCTTTTTTTACGTCTTCGTCACGCTGTTGGCAAGAGTACTCTGCACACGTTTCACACATATTTCGAGGAATGGAAACGGTCATCTCAGGAGTGATGACAGTAATAGCATGTTAAGGAAAAAAAAAAACACCTTGACCTCAAACAGAGAGGCAAGGCTCCCATCTGACTTCAGACTGCCTCTGCTGCTGAGCGCAAGTACTTCCAAATCACTGGAGAGAACCATGTGCCACTAACCGTATTGTGACCCAGGACCTGCTAAAAGTTTGGCCTAACCATTAGAAAGAAGGAGAGAAAGGCCAGCATGAGCCTGGACTATTGCCTCATTTGAAAGACAAGTGTGGGGGATAAATCAACTTGTTCGGCCTTCTCTGGCTCTGAATGTTTTCACTAGGATTCAGTGCTGAGAGGAGGTAGGAAAGAGGCTTTGGCAGCAGGAATGCAAAGGATATTTTGGGCTCTCCCTCACTTTGTTCAAACTTCAAATACAACCACATCCTCTCTGTTTTCCCTTCTGACCAGCTGTGGATGGCATCTCCTTTGTCCTTTTCTCTCCCCTTGACTTGTGTTTTGTCCTGTCCTTCATTTTGTCCTGTCATCAGTGTGACTGGTTTTTACAATTTCACCATGTTTGTCTCTGAAACACAGTCACAGTGACATGTTCGTCCCTGGAGCCTCTTTAGCCTCTTATAATCGGCAGATCCATCTCAGACACACACACACACACACACACACACTCCCCCTCCGCCTCTGTCTCCCTACCCATTTCATACATATCTCCCATGATACATTGCTGTGCTTTGACAGTCATTTCCTCCCTCCTTGTGGTGGCTGGTGAAGGACACTGGTCTTTTCCCTTCTCGGTCACTCACAGAGGTCAATATTCCAGTTCTCAGTTGCATCCATATATTGTGCATAACCCCAATTCCTCATGCAAGAACAGAACTGACCACCAGGAACTGACCCATAAAGCCTTTTTCGTGAATTTGATTGATGTTGTGTGTCCTGGCTATTCAAGTGTGCACGGTAGTTATATTCAGCCTCATACACCGGCCTCAGGATTGAGCCCTTTTCTGCTTTTTTGGCAGATAGTACCCACTCTTTGTTGGAAGAGAAGGCCCAATAAATTACAAAAAAAAAAAGATCCTGTACAAATGCAAATACTGGAGGCTGAATTGCCGTGTTGACTGTCAGAATTTGCAATTTTAAAACCAGTTCATTGAGAACCGATGGTGATGTGGATGACAGTTTTGTGAAGAAAGAAAGGACTTCGAAGAGAAATGGAAAAGTTTCATCGCTGTGAGAGTCACAACACAGATGACTCATCCTCGGCTGACCATAATTGTATTTATGTATAGTCAGGATCTTTTTCTCTCTCTCTCCTTTTTTTTTTTTGCCCCAGTAACCATTTGTCATTTGGAACACTAGAACTTGACTCATGTTACAGCCAATCTGAGTTCATCAAAATAACAAAATGCTGGGAAATGAGCAGCTGTTGTGTTTCTAGGGAAACAGTGTTAAAGTGTTTTGTGAAGAGAGGATATATCCACCCCTTAAGATTTTGGAAGAACTCAGTCTCTCTTGTTGGAAATTTGAGTAGGTTTTATTTGTCTTGTGTTTTATCCCAATTGGAATGTCTCTCATATTTCTCCCTCGCAAGTCACTTTTATCAAGCTGAGTCTAGCACTCGCATTCTCTGTCACGTGTAATGCCAGTCTCTCATTTTCACACACTCTTAGGAAAGTAACAGCTCACTGCAGAGTAACATGCTTGGAAGAGAGTGATTATTCACCTAACTCCACCCAATACATGTGAGCTTCTGATCACCTGTGAGAAGGAGAGAGACTGCTGATAACCCGGTTCCCTGTTGAAGACAGCCTGCCTCGTCGGGGAAATAAGTTTAGATGTCAAATGTTTTCTTAATACTTCCCCAACGATACCAGAAAATGCCCACCCCAGGGCAGCACAAAATTAACGCGCAGCAATTCCCATCAGTAGTTAAGGATGCACTTTTTTCTTAAGTTCTGTAGTCTGGTTTTCACTCTGAAGTTGATTACTTAGTCCTGCCCTCACTCTGCTCCCTCTTCAACAGGAGGGACACGTAGTGATTAGTGAGTATAGCTGAATGAATATTCTTTTGATGAGAAGCATTTTGATGAGGCAAAAGCACTTTTAACTTTAAAAAAAAAAAAAAAAAAAGGTATTTCTCCCACTCTGCTTCTCCTTTAAACACTTTGAAACAATCTAAAATAGCATAAAATCAAATTCAAACCTTTTATGTTCTTATGGTCGCCAACATTCATTTATTTCCTGGTAACATTTACACAGTAGTTTTCATCTCTCCTGTTCTCCATGTCATTTTAAGCCCAGTTGTCTGAAAACTCTCCTAAACATTCTACAGGAGACCAGATCCACACCATTTCAGAGCAGTGTTGGGTCTGCAGTACTAATGAACATGGTAAAGGGCTGCATCGCCTCTGCCTTTATCGTTTCTCCATTCTTTTTTTGTCAAAAATGAACGAGGGTTGAAAACAAAATGTTTATCGGCCCGTATGTTTTGAGGGACCTTGAACAGCAGCGCTACAGTGGCAGTCCATCGTATTACTGTACAATGCTAGCATTGGTTGCTAGACCTCTGTCTTGCTGTGGTTACAGATTTCTTTTGCTTGAGGGTGAAAATAGGAGGGGGAAGGGTGTGGATCTAATTGCTTTCCATGAATAATTTTGCCTGCCTAATTTGACAGTAATGACAGCACAGCGGTTATGTATTTATTTATCCCAACATTAATTGACGGGACTAACATTAGCTGGGCTGTTAAAGCGCGTTTGATTGTGCATGCGGGACTTGAGGAGGGGGGGAAAAACGAAATGATTATCATTCTACATGACAGAGTTTCAAATGTGCTTTTTTTGCCTACCTCTAATCTCTCTTTTTGCAGAGATATGGTATGTTCAGTGCAACATGTTTACTGTGATGTAATAATTGTCACCCTCTCTTTGATTAAATGGATTTTTCCCCCTTTTTTCAGCACTTAATCTGGTCTTTAATTAGTACCAAATGGAAAGATGTAATGGGCCATCTGCATAACGCTTCTGATTGGCTAATTTTTGTTTTGTGTTTTTTCTTGTAGGCAGAGGGAGAGGACAACCTCAAGAAGATGCAACTGATGGAGCTTGCAATTCTCAACGGAACATATAGAGACACCAACATCAAAACACGTAAGCCTCTGACCACTTCATACTCATACATACACACACACACACACACACACACACAGACCACTTAAAGCAGACATGTAAGCCATCATCTAAGCCCTACTTAAATACATAGGCAGACACGGGCGTTCACACAATCATGCTGTAATCCGTCCTTAATGTGACGCGCGCGCACAGACAGAACCAAAGACCTTTCATACCCTCATACTCTTGAGTGCTCTACCATCTCACATTGGACCATACAGTTCAGCCACTGCAGTCACAGCCACTACACCACCACACCCCAACCAATAATACATGTACTGTATACAATATCACACATATTTGACAGTTCTCTCCTAGACATAGCAGTTTCTAAGTAGTTCAACCTACAGTACCAATCTGTCAAAGTCGACCAGTCCTCCTCCTCCTCCTCCTCCTCCTCCTCCTCCTCCCCCTCCCTTTTTCCTCTCTCTCCCTACCTCCCGTCCTGCCTCAACCCCACGCCTCCTGCTGACAGAGACGCAAACCCAGTCTGCTGTAATCTTGTGGTGGCCTCTGCCTTAAGTGCACCACAGAATCACTTGCTGAAAAACATCTGCATGATTTAGTTTGCAGCGTCTGTGCCACATGGTTGTATCTTTCCATCACCCAAAAATGTCTCCGGTTGCCATTGTGAGCTCATAAATATTCACGCAATACTTCAGCCCTGTCATGCATATTCATGTGCTATATTTAAATACTTTCTCCTCAAAAGCCTTGCTAATGAAAAGCTCTGATTTGTTCTCTGATTTATTGATTCTATTTGATCATAAATGAGTACATAACTGACGATATGTTTGACAGCGGCCATCCTACACCTTCACCCAATATGAGCCTTTTATGATAATTGCCCAACTTAAGCATTGTAGAACATTCACAAAAACATTTCTCTTGTTTTATCATTTCACTTGTGATTTTTGCTTTCTTCCTATTCTCCCACCTAAAAGGTCTCATTAGCATGTAGATGATTCTGTCATCTGTGAAGCATTCTGATGCTTGGATTCCTCAGACATCCTTATTAGAAACAGAACTTCTACATATAGAGTCCTTTTATGTTGGGTGGTTGTGCGTTTGTGTGATCAGTTACTCTGTCTGCGATACATTAATGTTTTAGTTGTCATGGTGATTGGTATGCCTTGATATAGACTGTCTGTTGGGTGATTTGAATCATTTACCCATTATATGCTTTTATGTTTGTTTTGTGGTTGTGGGTTCTCATTTATGTTTTGTTTTGCCTTAGAATGTGGCATTTGTGGTTCACCACTGATCATTGCATGGACTAATCTTCCTTTTTTTTTTCTCTATTTCCTTTTTTCCTTCCCACCCTACACCAATCTTTCTCTCCATATTCCCGCTCTCACGTTTCTGCCTCTGCTTGTCTTGCCTATGATTTTTGTCATCCATGCACATACATATTCATCCTTCTCTCCCTGTAAATCTTACACACACTATCACACACCACCACTTTGTCTTTCTCTGGATCTCTCTCTTTCTCTGTCTGGATTCTCTCTTCTCTCCTCTCTCTCTCTCTCTCTCTCTCTCTCTCTCTCTCTCTCTCTATCTCTCTCTCCTTTTCGCTTATGGCAGCCACCCTTGCATTCTCTCTTGCAGCGGCGGCTGCTGCTGCACAGGGCCCCCGTCTCATTGCGGCCCCCACAGGCCAAGTGCTGCCCCCAGCAGCCCTCAGACCGCCCACGCCAGCAGGGACTCCGATCATGAACATCATCCGGCCCACCCAGATGGCCACAATGCTCCCCAACGGCACACCCACACTGGTGCCCCCGACGCCAGACGCTGGCATCATCTACACCACCCCTTATGACTATCCCTACACCCTGGCACCCACCTCACTGCTGGAGTACCCCATCGAACACAGTGGGGTTCTAGGTAAGCGGCCCTGGGGTCTAAGTGGCACCGCTGCTGCCACGACCTTTAGCCCCACTCAGGAGAGCAGCTTGTATTACACGGGGGTTATGGATGGGGCTTCAACCAGCCACGGTCAGGACTTACTGAAAGGTAAATACGTCGTATCCAGCTGAGGATAGCTCCAGGTGTTTCATGTTCAAAAAGGGGGTGGGTAGTGTACTGCTAGTGAGATGGGCTCTGGGCAAGGACCAATTAGGCTGTTCCAGGAGCCTGTGTACATGTTTTTTTTAATATATATATATTCAGGCTCCAAAGGTTGTGTTTTTTGGGGGTTTTTTTGTTTTGTTTTTTTTGTTTTTTAAATCTCAGTGAAATATTCAGTGGCGCACTGACGCTTACACACAGACACACACACACACACACACACACATACAGTGAGTGACAGGGACATGCTTGCACGCACATAGCTCACTCTTTCTTGTGCATGCTTTTCGTTCTTTCATTCTCTCGCCGGAGGCGTATTTCGTCTGCTGGTGGATCCCTGTGGATTTCTGCAGCTTTTTGAAATGATTTCTCTTTCTCCCTGCCGTGCAGCCTGCCTTGATGCCGGCTGCGGAGGAGAGCGCTCCTCAGTCCCACTGCGGATGTTCATTAAATTCTTCCAGTGTTCTCACTCGCTGCCATTGTCTTGTTTCTTACCCTCTTGAGCTGCAGTGCACTTCCCAGTTCAGAGAGTAATATTCACGATGCCCCGTCAGGAAAGCAGATGCAAGAGCATTTGTGTACACTAACGTCAGCCGCAGAGAGGAGCACTTAGAAAGGAGTTTATATAAGCAGATAGAAGATACCAACAGCCCAAACCAAAGTCAGCTTGTATTCTTTTGGATAACTGATCTTAATTGTTGTTTTCCTGCTTGTTTACAGGGTTTACATTGACAAGCTTGTTTTGTTTGGTGTAGATTAGTTGAACATTGTCTCTGACTTCTCTGAGAGGCAGCCTCAGGTGGACACAGTGACCTCATCAAACCGAGGACACTAAAGAGCCATGTTGCTGTGGAGCCTCTGGGCATTTTGTTTCTCAGAAGCTACTGGATTTTATCCTTTTAACTTGCTGCGCTCACCAACTCAGCACGTTTTATTTACTGACTCCATCGATCGATGCCTCCGCCCCCACCCCCAGACTGCCCTCTAACAACACAAATGCCACACATTGTGTCCAAGCGGAGAGCTCCCTGCTCTTTTCTGCGATCAGCAATCTCCCAGACATCTGCTGTTAGAGCATGAGAGCGTGGGCGTCAAACAGAACGGGCTGTGAACATTCACGTGATTTTTGCCACAGGACAGAGAGAAAAGATCAGTGTGCTCTTATGGTTGAAATCTTTAATGTAATCTTCGTGGACCATTCTCCAGCCCACCTCACAGAAGGGCATGTGTTCTACAAAGCTTGCCTCTGAATCCACCAGTGGTATCATCTTGTCTTTGGCCATCATTAAATCTTTTTTTTTTTTTTTTTTATCTTCTTCCTTTTTGGCCCTGTAACTTTTTTTCATGGGACCGAAACCAGTCCTCCACATCCAAGTCACTTTCTTTTTCTTTTTTTTCCGCCCTAGGTTTCTTCTTTTTCTTTTTTTCTCCCCTGAGTTTTAATTCAGCTTGATGTAATGAAGACAGTAGACACTGTGTTTGCACCACCATCATTTGGCAACTTTTATGTGCCTCTTATCCATGAGAAAAGTAATGCTGAGATATGAACTGCGTCTGTCTAAAGCTGAAGCAGTGAGTAATGGGGAGAATGGAAACATTTGCACCGCTTCAGCTTAGTCACTGAAGGCAGACTGCTCCATGTCATGCCTTTTATTTCACTTTCACATACACTCAACACTTTCATACACATTTGTGATTAACTTGAATTTTGCCCATGTAGTCTATTTTCTATCAAGCAAGTATTTTGTATAAATATTGTCCTGGAAGATTTGTTTTTCTACTTTTAAGCTATTGGAATTGGCGTAGTTATTTGGATGCGTCTTGACTTTTATTTATTTTTGTTTTTATTGTTGTTTACAAAATTCACTGTAAGCCCACCTAAAGAGACTTGATGAAGAAATATCTGTGACTAGTGAGAACTAGGAGGTGCCTTACAATGCCTGATGCCAAAGCTTTGTAAGATTCCACTGTTAGACATAGAGGCCTCTGAGAGGAATAATCTTTTTCCTGGTTTTAAGCCATTGCTAAAAAGACAAGTTCTGTTTTTTCACTCATTTATTTTTTTTTTCACTGGTCCTCTGCCCACCCATCTCAGAGAATCCTCTGTGTAAATTCAAGTACTGTGGAAATTTATTAGTGAGCTATGCATTTATAGAAAAAGTAAAGATAAAATAAGACCTGTATCATTTTTCTGTATGCATTTTCAACTGTTTGTCCATATCATGTCTATACATGTATTATAAATATATATATATATGTATTATAATTTGTTCTCATTAAACAGTATACGTGTAGATATAACAATGTACATGAATGATTTAAGCTACTGTTTTTTCCTTCCTTCCCAAAGTGAATGGTTTCTAACCTTGTGGACTTGTTGCAATCTAGGTGCAATGGCTACTAAAGTGAGACGTCATGACTCTCGGGTCCATCCTTACCAAAGGATTGTGACCGCAGACAGAGGTTAGTTTAGACCTTAAGACCCTTTTTAAAATCTCTCTATGCTCATGTGTCACTCTGTTCTGTTTGGGTTTTGGGTTTCTGTTTGAGCCAACTATGAACCCCTCCACACTGAATACTGATTATACTGCAGCTCCATTGTGGTAGTGAAGCTAGTTTAGAGTACATTTTATGTAAGCAGTTTGAAAAGCTCAGGTTTTTCTGACAGCGGAAGATATAGAACACTTGTTTTTGTTTACATGAATATGATTGTGGGTTTGTCCCAGAGAACACACAGACTAGAACATTATCTGTTCTTACATTCCTCTCTTGTATGAAAATATCTAGAAATATCATTATTTCCACATATTCATTTATGAGGAAGGGACTACAAAAACAATTATCGCAAACCAGGGACTTAGGCACATTTTCTCACTGTTTGTCATCACACATTTTTGGTCTCATATCAACCTCATTAGTCCCAGGTCTGTCTTTTTTGTTGCCTCTTTTAATGTTAAGAACACTTATTGATTTGAATATAGTTTACATTTTGTCTACTTTGTACTTAATTATGTACACATAGACAAAGACATTACTTATTTTGTACCATATTTCGGTTGTACATGAGGTACTGCTATTTTATACATGGACGTTTTATAGAAAATGTATTTATGACTTCTGTAAATAAGTATACTGAGAAATAAAGAGAGAGAGAGAGAGACTGGGAAATGTGATTTATCCATTTATTACTAGTTTTACGTCCCTTTACCACTAATAACACTGTTCATAACTTGCATTTCAACTCGAAAGAAACTAAAACATTACTAGTTTTTGTTTGTGTTTTTTGTTCATGTTTTTTTGTTCTTTTTCTGTTTGTCTTTGACATCTCTGCTTTGTTTGTTGGTACATGGGGCATTGTAGTGCTTTAATGACATAACGTTTTGATTCAGGTTTTGGGGCTCGCTATTTTTTATTTCCCCAATCATGATGTAACTGCGTCATGATTATAACAAGATTAGCTGTGGGTTTGTCTCTTGGCTGGGGTTTTAAGGGGGAATTCAGAGATTGCATTCATTTTATTGTTAAAATGATGTCATTCCAGTCTCTTCTTGCTGAAACTAATATCCTTCTATCTTTTTTTTCCTTTTTGTTTTTGTTTTTTGTTTTTGTTTTGTTATTTTTGTTCCTAACCACCTAGCCGCCACCGGCAACTAACACATGACCTTCTGACCTCTGAACTCTTCACCCAATGACGAGCCGCCCCAAGCCTGCCTGCTGATCAGTTAACTGGTAATTGCCTTTTGCTAGCCTGTCGGACGCAGTGAGAGAAAGGCACCTGCCTGTACAGATACTCTAACATGTTTTGATTTAAAAGAAAAAAAAAACCCAACAGTATACAAACTATTACGAAATCTCAAAAAGATAAGGAAAAAAAATCTTACACAACAAACCCCAACAAGTTGTGTGACTTGTAATTGTCTTTCTGTTCATTGAGTTTAATTTGCCATTTTTCTCCTTTTTCTTTTGTTTCTTTCTTTTTCATTATAAAAAAAAATCATAAAATTGGGTGGCTGTACTCTATGTTACACTGCCCAAGAATCTGCACTGAATTAAAAAGCAATAAAGCAACACTTCCCCACCCTCCCCTAACACACAAACACAGTGCTTACACTGATTTGGTTACCTCACTAAATATGAATTGAGACACTCTAAGATCAGGGGGATCAGGATCCTGGCTGTGTTTGTTTCTCAGACTCTCTCAGCCTTTCAAAAGGCCTGTCCCCTAAACACCTGTTCATAATAAGATAACAAAAGAAAACAAAGGAAAGAAATCTGCATTCACGATAGCTTGATCATTTCTGCCACTCTTACTAGGTAGACCTATACTTTGAAATTATGATTTTTTTTTTTTGGTAATGTGCTGACACATTCTGGGTGTGCCTGAATGGCTATCCTTTAGAAGCATGGCTGTATTGATGGACTGCAAAAGAAGCTTATGTTTGATTTTCTGTTTGGTTTGTTAATCTGGTTTTGTTTTGACATGATTTGGACCCCCCCCCCCCCCTCCTCTCAAGATTTCTTTGAAAATTTTTTTCTGCTTTTGCTCGGCTGTTAAATAGAAGCCAGCCCAGTGCAGGTAATGTGAGCTGCAGACAGCTCCAGTGGGCCTGCTCAACCAGGGACAGGGCTGGGTGGGGCAGGGAGAGGAAGAGAAGAGACAGTCTGCAAAAATGTATTCTCATGAACCTGAGTCGGGGATGAGTGTTAAAGGTTTGTGACTGTGCATAAATAGTGGTTACTGTGTTTTTCTCCGCTCCTCCAAACTCAACCCCATATTCGGTGCCTGACCTAGAAAGAACACGAAATTTTACTGATTTAAATGAGCTGTGGGACAAAATACACAAAAAAAGAAAAAAAAAAGTATTATGTGTGCGTATTTAGCCAAAGGGTTTCCATATAATGAATTTATATATATATATATATATATATGAGTATGTATCTAACTGCAGAGGGCTCTGTCCTTTGAGTCTAGCGTTTGAAAAGGTATGATTTCGTGCCTGCATCTGTTTTTTTATGACAGTCAATCAGAAAAAAGAAGAAAAAAAAAAAAGTTTGTTCCACGAGACTTGAGTTTCCTATGAAGATAAGCAGAGGTGATAAACACTAAGGGAAACTTATGAGTCGAGACAGAATAGGGGGTTAGGGGAGGGTTTACTTTACAGTGAAGTTTTGTACATACTTAACCTTTTTGTTTCCTCCATCTTTCATTTTTTTTGCAAATATGTTTTCCTTCACATCCATTACCCCTTACAAAATGCAAAAGCGTATCGCTGAATCCTACCGATTATCTTCAGCCGATTTGTAGCTTTTTCCATGAGTAGTGTAAGGGGAAGTAGCACCCACCTCTTTGGAAATGATGTTTATTCAGGTTTATTTTTCAGTGGGTTTTCCCCCCCAGTGTTTTCATTTAAAAGGAAAACTTTTTTTTTTCTTTTTTTTTTTTATATAAATGAAAATCCCTCCCTGTTCAGACCTTGACACTGTTCAGTGTGTCTATTATTAGCTCATCCACAATGTGTCTTGCACATGTCTCCATAATGGTAGTCCAGCTACTGAGCCCATCAATGTTACTTTAACTTTTCTCAAGAAAAAATAGGATGTGAAAGCCATGCCTGCCTGTTCAAATTGCTTTATATACATACCTGTTATATACATATATATATATATATAAATATATACAGATGTAGATATCTGCCATTGCATATTAAATACAGAAAAGAACAAAATTAGATACTTTTACAGGGTGCTGGAGATGAAAAAAAAATATATTTTTGGCAATTTTAGCTTTTATACTTAACTTGCAGTTAGAAAAAAAAAATATGAAAACTGAAAAAAAGTGTGAAAAGTAGTATGATGGTGTTGAGGATGATATGAAGTTTTGGATTCTCTTGGCTAGGAACTTTAAAGACCAAAACAGTCAAACCTGGGAATGTCGTAAGAATTAAGTATCGGTAAAGAGAGAGATGAGGAGAGAGGAAGACGTGTGGAGAGAAAATCAGATAGAAAACAAAGTGCCTTATTGATGTTTTTTTTTCTTTCTTTCTTTTTCCAAGTGTTAACATTCACTTCAATAATATCCAGCTCCAACTTGGAAGGCAGGGGGTGGGGGGGGGAGTAGGGTGTTCTGAAAAGCTCTCTCATGAGTTCAGCCCAGTGGTCCTGTCTAAACGCTGTGCCACTGAAGTTACTCTATGCAAAAAGAATAGCAGTCATTTGACCAGCTGAATATGTGCCATGGTTTGTCTTCCCAATTTTACGTTTGGGTTCCTGCCCTTAAACCTCTTTTCTGCCATTATGAACAAAATGTCTATGATTTTAATATTCTTTCAGTCTGATGACAGTATCACTCTGTCTGTGTATCTGCTTTACTGTGACAATTATGGAGAACAAACTGCCAGCTTAAACGCAGACATCTCCCGAGTTCAGTTTTTAAAGAGAAGTACTAGCTAGGTCCATTCAGAGTCATAGTGACCTGGGGGGGTGATAGAGAGAGACTTGTAAACCCCTCCTTGTTTCAACATTTGTAAAACTGGAACCATGCATTTGATGGCATCATCTAACCAAGCCAAACATTTTACATTCAGTTTTATGCCAAGGAATTATTCTCTCAGAAATAGTATTTAGCCCCATTTGGAAATAAACTCGATTTCTTTGTTCTTTTCTTTTTTTTCCCCCCTTTTTTTTCCCAGACAGTTAGTAGCCTTAGAGAATTTGTGGAGTGCGTAAAAAAGTATTATGAGAGGGCATGTAGGCGAGATGTCAGCTCTTAACATCTCATAAACATAACAGTGCCAAATATGGATGCTGCTGTAACACAGTGGAGATTGGAAATAAAGCTTTGAATATGAGTTCCTATGGCTTAGCCATTGAGCTTCAGAGCCAAACAGTTTTCAGCTGTTGAAACAATTGGGGGGTTTATAGCCTTGTGAATAAAGAAAAGGGAAAACTGAAGTGGGACATTGTTTTGGATTTAATGCTAAATCATCATCCGTAGTAATGTGTGATTCTTATTTTGAATTTTCTTCTTAATGCTGTTACAAACAAAAGTTGTGAAATTAAAGGTCAACACTTTGGGTTCTTTTTTTCAGTGTTAGATACTGTTTTGTTTTTGAGAATATTAAAAAATGAAATGCAATATTTGGAAGGGAGTAAGAGATGACAACTCAGAAATTGACAGTATTAAGAAAATTCCCTCTGCAATGTTACAACATGCTGTGTCATTGTTTAAAGGTTTGGTTAGACCATCAGGTGTATAAAGCACTCTATTGTATTCTCTCCAGCCTGCCTACTACATGTACGATAATGTAATTTAAACCCATTGTTACAGGTTTATAATGTATTTTTCTAACTTCATTTTATATGTATATTATAAATCATTTTTCTTATTCCTCTTTTTTGATGAAGCCCACTACAATTGTTTCTCTTTTTTGTTTGTTTTCTTTCTTTTACATTCATCTCTTCTCTCCCTCTGCCCCCTCTCCTCCACACCCCCTTACATCTCAGAATCTGTCTCTCGTTGGGAGTGTTGCCTTTCCTAAAGTTGTATTTTGTTTTCTTGCCAATTTCTAGCTTGTTTAACTCATTAGCGACTTTATTAGTTTTCTTGTCATAAGTATTTTTACATGCTTGCATTTAGTTTCCATGGTGTATGCTGTTAATTTTTCTTATTAACCCTCCTTGGCATTTATTTTAATAAAACATTCTTAGTAAGAATTTTACTAACTTTGCTGATATTTTTATTTTGTCTTGTGTATTTTAACCAGTTTAATGAATGTACTACCTTGGTCTGGTTCACGGACTAACACAATTAAAACTGGTGTCTGACCACCACTCACACATTCACTCAGAAAAATGCTAACAACACAAATGCGCACACAGACTAATGAATTTGAGCGCACACACAAAATGCGAACACTGGTGCATAAATACTCCCTCATACACACAAAAACACACACACGCACACAGACTGATTGTCTAAGTGGAAACTATGCACAAGTCAATCCGTCCCTCACTCCTGCTCATGCACTCTCACCTGTGTTGCTAGAGAGATCTGCTGACACTCTTCAAACTCCAATCCAAACACTGCAGCTGTGTCTTGTCTGTTTCGCTCTTTATTGTGACTCTCTTTGTGTTGTCGACATTATTTCTGTTGTTTTTTGTGCTGGTTTTTGTTCAAACTTGATGGGCAGGGCAACAGGTGTGACTCCCTTCACTGCTTATGGCTGAATAAGCTTTTCGAATGTAGAGAGAAGTCCTCTCTTACAGTTGCAGACAGCATTTGACACAAACTGAAATTAAAACAATCAGTATTTTTCAACTCTGATCTGTGTAAAGTTAGACATTTATCTCAGAGCCTGCTAGAAAACTAGTAGCTGTAGGCTTACTAGCCTTGTCTCCTTGTTTGTAGTTTACTGTTTGATATTCATTGATCTCTCAAAGCACACTGGCTCAGGAAGTGGTGCCTTTTTCATCTCATGAATGTAAGAAAAAAAAATCTAATTACGCATATCTTGATTGACAGGTCAAAAAGGTCAATTGCTATCTGTCCACGGGTGTTTTGTTAATGCACCCACAAAGCTATGCAAGTATAAACTTCTGTACCTTCTGCTAAGGGTTGTCCCAGTCAATGTGCAGAAGAATTATTAGCTGAAATGTTAGGGGGGTAGTTTATGGGGGGGCGTGTGTGTGCACAGGTCATGTGGACCACAACACCAGCACTGGCAGTATTTTTTTGAGACCTACACAGGTCAACCTGAACCAGCAGTTAATGCAGTCTAGCCTGCTTGGGTTCATCAAAGTGACAGAACGTTCCCATGCAATACAGTCTGCCTTTGTTTGAAAAGCAGTACGTGTCTGGTTGTCATGGAGACTGAGTCAGAGTGTCCACGCTGTCCGAGAGAACATTTGGGATCATTTTTTTTTTCGCCCCTTCCCCTCGTGAGGTTTTTGTCCTGCTTTCTCTGTTGCTTTAAAAACATAAGCACAATTAACACGTCTACTAATGTTTGGGGTTTTGACCTTTGGTTTCCCCTCTACTGTGACCTTTTGTTTCTTTTCTTTTATTTTTCCTTTTTTAAAGTCTTTTTTACACTAATTTGAAGTGGATTGTGACTGATGCACACACATAGATTAACTTTTAATAATCTGTTCAATCTCCCCTTTAACCCACTGAGTGAAATATTGGGCTTGCAATAATCTGTGCTAATATTGACATTAATGTAGGCCTTAACAGTGAAATTAAAGGACAGCTGTAGGAGAGGAAGAACATTAACATCTTAAAGAAACATTTTTCTTGCCTTTAAACCCTTTCACCACTACAGTCTGCCTTTAAAATTCTGCTCTTAGTCTCACTGGGTGCATAAAGAACAACTGAGATCATAATTTTGTAACAGAGCTTTAAAAATGATCTGTTCTCTTGAACTAATTAATGGTGCTCTACTGTTTTTAGTGCTCTCAGAATTACTGTAACTGTAATCCATTATGTGGGCTGTTGAATGGGCATGTGTCTGCCTGAACTGAACAAGAGGCAGTATGCGTTTAAGGAGAACAGCCTGCCTACTACCTGTACAGTAATATAATTTAGATCCATTAACAGAAAATGGCATCTCTAAGTGAGAAAACACAAAAATTAAATGATTTACTTTTTGCTACAGAAGTACCAAACTACACTTTTCCTCGGTGGTCCAAAGTTTTCTGTTAAGAGAACTTTTCTGATCTGGAACCTATGGACTGCAGCATCCTATGGTTTGGTTGCATCACTGGATGTCTGTCACTGATTTTGATGGCCAGTTGAGAACAGTTTTAAATGCCTTAAACAGACTACCATGACATGTGCTGTATTTCTGAGTACTTGCTAACTTTTGCCCCAATTTTTAAATCATGTCACTTATTTTACAAATACATTCCTTCTTTACTGGAACACTAAAATTGACCTTTGGCAGCAAGATTTCAATGTAGTCTCTGATATGACACTCAGGGGGTTAAAGGTAAACTACTACCAAAACTGAGGGGAAAAATAATTCTACTGGAATTTTTATTTTTATTTTTTCATTTGTCTTGTTTGTTTATTAATGCCATTTTGAAGCCAAGCATCAAATAAGAATTGTGTACAGAACAGTACACCAGACATAGGGGTGCACTAAATCTTTTTTTTTTTTTTGTGGTGTTGTATGTTGATTTGTAAAGTAGTTTTTACCTTGTTGTGTTATCTTATATATATATAGAAGACAGAGATAGGAAACTGAGCAGTATGTCGTGTAACAACAGGAATGTTGCTCTTTCAAGAAAAAATTAAAGGACAAAAGGAAAATTATGTGTGCAATAAAGTACAACTATTCCATGTGGTATCTCTAACTACTGTATCCGGGCTGCTCTGATTTCTATTTCCTGGTCTTTGCTGATGTCATTCAATTGGAATCATTGGACAGCTGACACAATTCTTCCAAGGTAAGTTACATATGAACATAAAACTTGCCTGAATACAAAAAGATGGCACAGAGAGATGCAGAAGCTGAACAGCCAGAGAGGGAAAATCTCACTTTACAGTATCATTCATCTCTATGCCCAAATCAAATCTTTGTCTAACAAATCGGTCTTCAATCAGTGTTGTATTCAACAGGCCACCAGCTTGCAGCAGCTGTGTGGGACAGAAGTGGTTTTATTCCCTTCAGAAAACAGCTTCAGCTGCTCTACTCAGTTGCTCAACTAACTTATGTACCTGCTTTGTCTTGGGGATTAAAAAAAAAGAAAAAGTCATTAATCCGAATAAATGGTAAAATATCGTTGTAGTCATAAGGGCAGGTTGTGATAGCTCATAGCTGTCTTCCGCTATTCAGTCTTTTGTCTACATATGTTTGGAGCTCATTTGAATACCTACTGGAATTTACCCTCAGAAACCACTCCAGGCTTCAGAGACAACCTCACAGAGAGTCTGATAAAGGCAAAACACATTTCAACTTGTTTACATAGGCCCCAAGGCCCAGGGATTAAGAATGCAAAAATTCATTTAAAAAACAGCACAGTGGTTCTTCAGAAAGTAAATGATGAAGCTTTTCAAAATGATTTCAGTGCAGCAAAATGTTGAGGCAGGTTGAACTTATGTGTCCATGAATCAAAATGGGATTTTTTGACAGAAGAGGCAAATATGTAAAGCACAGTGTCAAATTTTGACAAGAGATTACTTCTACAAGCACCAAAACATCAGTTAAGTATGAAGTGCAGTGCAGTCAAATTCCAAAAGCTTGTGCTCAATTTGCCTCTATACAATCCAGATTTTTTTTTCCAATTTAGTCCAAATAGTGACAGGTTGTTTTTAATATCTATAGTTTAGTCCTCTGACATTAAGTGGTTTGTGCATGTCTTATGTGATTAATTCAGTGATATTATTTAGAACCACAGACACTGTTGGTACATGTTGTCTTCTTGAAAAACCACAAGTTGTGCAAAATACATAGTTTTGGTACACTCTTTCACTCAAGAGTGAGGCCTTTGTTGAAATTATAGGCATTCCTTCCATGGTTTCTCTCTTCCCTCTGTTGGCTAAAATATTGCCTCAAAAAACAAAAGGCCTCAGTTAGCCACTATTTTTTTTTAATAAGGCTGGTGGCTATGGGAATTGTTTATATTGCTGATAATTAGGAACCTGCAGTTATGATTTGAGCAACCAACAGTTGAAATGCAGGTAAAGATCTGCAGGGTGCCTGGCTCAAAGCCCTATAGTAATGTCCATTGTGCCATGAGAAACTGATAGTTTCAATATTGATGCCGTTCCAAATACATGGCCACCAAGTCATCCTACACATATGGCTTTGTGGACACACATGTTGTCTCATGAAACCCATCCCAAGCTCCCCGTAATCCTGACTTAAGTTTTGAGAGTGTGTGTCTCACGTCTAATTCTACACTGTACTTTTGACATTCATGCTTCACACCTATTTAAGCCTCTTCATTTTGCCTTTAGTCTGGGCAAGGCAGTATAATTTACTGGTCTTTCACTGACCACTATAAGCTCTATCAGCTGGATCTCTTATGGTTCTCCTGTTTCACCTGCAGTATAAATAAATCATAACTTAAGTAAACCATGTTGTTGTTTTTTTTTTCTTCATATTTTTAAATACTATAATGTCAATGGTAGCAAGGGTCTTGAGATGCAAACTAAGCCCAGGCATAAGCAGGTTTGCTGATTATGTGCCCCATTAATGTTTCCAGAGAACAGTGGGCTTTAGTCTATTCAGTAGCGGGCAGATTTCTGGAGAAGTCTCTGGGGACACGGAACATCAGCATGCTCACCCTCTCTCCATATCCGGCCGGCATTTTGTGGAGCGAGTGCCAAGCAGGACGTTGAGTTTTTGTGTCTTGTTTTTGTGTCCTAGGAAGGAAGAAACTTTTGGCACTGTTAGGCTCTGGACCACCTGGGAGTGCTATCAAAGAGAACTGGGATGGGTTTAGTGGAGTCAGGGTAAAGGAGGTGTCAGAAGTGACAAATGAACCCAGTTCCTATGAAATGAATCGGGAGCATTCATCAGGGTACAGCTGTTTCTCTCTCTCTCTCTCTCTCTAAGCGTGTGTGTGTTTGTGTGTGCATGTGGGAGAGAGACAGAGTTGTTAGACTACAGAACTGTTGGAAGTCTCAAGTCCAGTTTGATGAATGGAGCTCTGTGGATCCTCAGGCACCTGGCCTTTTTGACACAACCTAGTAACAGCTGGTGTGTGTGTGTGTGTGTGTGTGAGAGTGAGAGAGAGTATGTATGTTCTTCAAAAAGGACCTTCCCCAAAAGTGTCCATTCCTCATTGTTTGCGATGCTCCAGCTGGACGCCTTGCTTACATTCAAATCAAAGTTCTAATCCCACCATAACCTATTATTTATCTCAGACAATGAGAATTTGACAGAATCGTTTTGGTTTTTTTTCTGACACCCATACAAATGTCTCATATGCAGCTTTAAATTTGGGTCTACACAGTTGCACGCTAAAAATAGCATTCATACAAATTTATTTGTAAATGCTTAGTAGGAATTGAAAAGTCCAGACAGGTGGGAGGAAAGTACACATCTCAAAGGTGACAAGCACATTAATCATGTTCAATTACTGCTGAGGAGACCTGGCCCATGGCAACCATGCAATCATCTCACCCCCTCAGACAAGCTTGATTAGCTCAGACTCTTACTCAAAAACCCAGCGCCTCTTCTCTCTGCTGTCTTGATGCGTTGAGTGCCGTGTTTCTTCTCTCACACACATAATGACCCCCATTGGTCACACACACACACACACACTCTTCAAGACTGAAAGGGTGACAGTTTGCTGTGTGTGTCTATGTGTACGTGTGTGGAAGCAGATGGGGAATGTAACACACTGACCCTGTCAGCCCTTGTCATTCAATAGTACACACACACACACACTCATATACATTAAAATCAAATCATGCCCGTTAAAAAAAAATAATATCTCAGTTATCATGAGAGGGAAACTCTGATGGTCTTAAAGAGATTGTTAATGTAAAGTTGATATCAAATTCACACTCAACTAATAACCTCCACTCACCCTTAAACAGGAAAAATGTGGACGCTGCAGAAAAAAAAAAAGAAAAGAAAAAAATCGTGGATGATAGATTGCCCACATTTCCCCGCATTCTTACAAGGTTGATGGTTTGGGGTGAGACAGTAATATGACTCCCCACAATTAACACCGTGTCAGACACTGCAACGCTGTCGAGACAGGCTCTGCAGCAACAGCTGTATTTCTCTCTCTCTCTCTCTCTCTCTCTCTCTCTCTCTCTCTCTCTCTCTCTCACGAGCGACAAACGAGCTCTTTGTCCCTGACTGTGCGCTTCCTCTCTTCATCTCTGGATCCAATTAATCTGCTCGCAGCGGGTGTAAACATTAAGAGCGATGCACTTTTGTCTTAAATTAATCTTTCCTGTCACATTTACATCCATGCTAAATTTCAGCAGCTCCACGGGGTCTGCCTGAGCCATGCATGTCACTTTTCTAAAGGGGAGTGAGAGAGACTCAGAGGACACGAGAGGACTCACACTTTCACTGAAAAAAAATGAATGTTTCACATGCATGTTTGGACATTCATGTGTCCCACCACTAATATAATGAGTTTTGGACAACTGTTTGTGTCTGGATTTTGAATTGGAATGGATGAGCATGTGTTTCATGTATGCTGGCTAAGGTGTCTGAGGTGTGTGTGTGTGTGTGTGTGTGTGTGTGTGTGTGTGTGTAAGAGAGAGAGATTAAAGACTTTAAGTTTGTTTTTATTGTGTAAATTTATCTCAGCCAAAACCAGGGTAGCACTAAGTTAACCATGAACTTATAAGTTTATCTAAGCCATGGCCCTCATCACATCTCCAATTTATAGAATCACATCTAACTTACTGTCAGATTTTTCTGTTCTCTTCTGACACCAACATATCATAGTTACTGAGACATCTGTATCCATGACCCTCATGTTTCTGTTTTGCGTTCTGTCAATGTCAGGTACCAAGGTGTCCTCTATCTACATTCATGCCTGGTCAAGGGAGGTCTAACTCAACTGATAATCATGTCCATTTTTTAGTCTAAAATCTGTAGCACCAGAGCCTTCTGCATTGGTAAGCTAAGAGCCTCTTGAACACAACAAATGTGTAAACATTAACAGTTAATGATCAAAGACTGCCCATCTGTGTAGCATGTGTTCATAAATATGGAGATAGCGGTCACAGGAGGGAGAAATAATCACAGAGTGATTGGAAAATTATTCAATTAAGAAATTACGTAACCAGTTTGGTGTTATTTTAGATTGACGTTGTACCACACACCCCGGTGATAGTTTAACTGTGTAACAGCTTAATGTTTTGTTTTCACTCTATATTTTCGAAAAGTATCATTGTGTTTTGAGGCTCAACCTGACAATCTACAGCTGAGTTTCAGGGCCTCTCAGTCCTCAGAGAGCGAGAGGGAGAGAATTCTATCATGGCAGGCTGCTGTTGGTAGGGTTATTCCAGTTTAGGTCTGAAGCCACTGAGGGGGTTGTACATGTCGGTTCTTGTCAGAGTCTGCATCGTTCTCTCTCTCTCTGTGTCTTTCTCTGTCTCTCTCCCTCTCTCTCTCTCTCACTCTCTCGCTTTCTCTCTCTGTCTGTGCCTGTGATAGATTATTTGTGTCTGTAGATCTCTAAGTTTAGATGGGTCTCTGCAATAACATCAAAGTGTTGTGAGGTTAGGAGAGACTTTTTTTATGCCTGGGGTCTTGTGCATTGTCTTTGAGTCTTTACTCATCACTGCAAAGCATTCATCCATCTTCAATGCACCATTTAAATGTTGAAATAAAGTGATAAAATAGACATTACTGTGTCATATTTCATTCATACTATGAGCCTGTGTCCTCAAGCAGTAAAATTCATCAAAATTATGAACAAGCCCTCCGTGACGCAAAACTGACTCAACACATACTATTCTGTATCTAGATAGAGAGGCCATGTACCAAAAAAGCTTATAGTGTTGTCTCTTTGAAATAGCCACCGTCAATTTTTTGCCAGCCCTCATGTTAATACATACTCAGAAAATCATTTTAAATCTTCATGAAATTGATTATTCACTGTAAACTGATTTTTTTTTTTTTTTTACTGTTCAATCATTTTATGAATGTGATTATTTGCTGTGAAGGAACATATGAAAAGATTCCATAATATGATAGCCTCTGTTATGGAAAACAATTTATGATACATGATTTATAGAGACTTATTAAATAGATGATCCATTTAAAATGGGGGCTTAAGAAGCATACAAACATAAAGCCATCTGGGACAATTTTGCCTTAAGTCTTTGTTGTTCTACATCAAAGTAGCAGAAAAGATACTTGTAGTCATTTGATACTTGGCATGTCCATGGTAAGAACAATCTCAGGTTTTGGTAGACAGTAGCTCAATAGCTTTATGGCTTTTTAAGTGTGTTAGTGGGAAACATTAGAAGCACCAAGACCTCTATAGAGACCACAAAAGGACTCAGAGGATAACACAGAATGTGTGAAACATCTCTCATTGTCCGTCAGCACTTCTTTCTCTCTCTCTCTCTCTCTCTCTCTCTCTCACTTATGTGAGCTTAACAGAGCATAGAGTCACTATTCAGGTAGAGTAAAGAAAGAGAAAATAGAAAAGATGATATCCTCCACTTCTACTCTCAAAAATGGACCTCAACCATATCCATCCTTTACAGCTATTGCATCGAGCCATGTCGTTTTCAAGTGGGACATCTTGATTTCACATATCAGTTTGTGCTCTCCTCGGTACACAAAATAAAACACAGACAATCTCATGCATGGATGAAAAATAAATCAAAGATTGTCCCCATTTTGGTGAATAAACCCTGTTGACAAACATGTGTAATCTTTGAAATAAGATTACATTCCTTCATCATACAGCAAATTGCCTGTGTTAAATGAACTCTAAGAGAGATTATCTTGTCCCACACTGGTCAGTGTGAGATAGGCTTTAAAGACACCCAGAGTTAAATTTACTCATTCAGATTGCTACTGTGACATTTCTGTGCATTAATTGAATAGTGATTAGGTCACTGAATATTCAGTATTACCTCAAAAAAAATGATACGTTATTACCCCCTCTTGCTGTTTAGTGCATCTGCTTTAAAAACACAAACACAACCAGACTGACCAATACGTTTTTAACATTTTTTTTTAACATTTGAGAAACGTAAAGAGGCTCAAACACAACGCAGTATCTGAGCGTATCTGAGCAGAACAACTATTTTCATTAATATTGGGGTATTACTCCAAACCCATTAAAGAAAGACTCCTCCTAATCTAAATCCAATAATTTGTGTGCATCTCCCTTCCTGGATCAGCATCACACATTTTTTTTCTCTCTCTTTCCCTAACCCAAAGTAGAAGATTCATTATCTCTTGTTTGGAAGAGGATTATGCTGATCGGACCGGCTTAAAGCAGAAGATATAAAGACTTTTAATAAAAAAAAATCTTGAGCCGCACAGAAATGTGCTGTCTAATTTCATGCTCCGCTCTCCCATCGTCTGTGCACACATATCCACACAGACCCATTTATCCTCCTGGTGTCTCACTCCTCTACCATCAATATGAAAATCGCTCCATTATTGTAGTCATCAGTGATGACTTCAGAGCTGTGTTTGGAATAAATAACTGAAGAATCCAGGAGTTCAGATTGTTAGATTTATGTATCTGGACCTCCCTGTTTGACAAGGAGCGGGGGTAGACTGAGTCAGTGTGTATGGTTCTACTTAGAGACATGAGACGTGGCTTGGTGACCAGCTGAGAGCGGCTGGACCTCAGCTGAGGTAGACTCAGAACCCCTATAAAATCGGACATGGGAGCTGCAGCCGAACCTGGACTGAGTGCATAGCGTGTGGTTTTGGTCACAAATGGATGGATTTAGGCACAAATGTGCGAAGTGGAATTATGGAGCTAACTATTATTATTGTGGCTGGGTTTTGCTGTTAAGGACGGAATTAGTGACCGATGAAGATCTTTGAAGTGAGCCATTTGCTCCGACTCCCTACAATTTCATTTATGAGGAAGACTTCAGTCAGAGGCCTTGCAATGGTGGTCATCACTGCTTCAGGTTAGCTGGCATCATTGCCAAAACACATTTTAGAACTTGTTTATAAAGGAATATCAGACATAATTCTCCCTCAAAAATTAATATCAATCACTGATGAATGACTGCCAACCAAACTTGTAATTTGAACACTTACTGCCTCACTTCTTCTTATTGTCCATTGTCAATAAACTCGATGGGGACAAAATAGCTCAGCTTCATTGTTTAAATCTCTGTCCGGTTCAGCCATGTCAGGTGGCTGAACTGGGCCAGCCATCCAGTTTAGTACTCAACCAGTGTCTGTATATGGACATGTTATTGTTTGAAATAATTGCCTCGTGCAAGCCTTTATATGAGAGACTTTAAATGTTACAGTCCCAATCTGTAGGCAGTTTTAGACCAGCTTTCCCTTAATCCACTCAGTGGACGTGAAAATGTTGTGTTGTAGAGCACAAAAAATTGTATTCTTTAAGTGTTGGATGATGTTACAGTTCTGTAAACAATAATGTAAACCACCTAAAATCTTCTCTTCTCTTCAGATCATTTAGAAATTTAGTGGCTTTTTTTGCTCTTTGGAGAGCTCCCAATATGTTTCCATGGCCACTGATGCTAGGATTTCACTGACTAATTAAAATAAATGCCATCTTATTTTGAGATTCTTGGTTCAAGTCTGAGTCCATAGCCTATGGAACACTATTGGCTGTGTGTCCATGGTTGGGTGTGTCAGCCAGGATCACTCCACCTCTTGTTTAGTGGTAGTCAGGCACTCATGTCTATGTAGTCTGAGAAATAGTACTATAGACTTCCCTAACCAAGACAGTCAAAGCATCCAGAGTGACATCTTCTATGTAGATAAATGGATCTGTTGAAAAATATCAATGGAAAGTGCGACAGGAAGTGAAGGCAATGTCTGCATATTAATCCACAGTGCAAAGCAAATGTCCAACCGATCTGACTGCAAATTGTTAATCTGGGGTGAAAACAAAATTATTTCACTCAAGAGATTAATTTGATGCAATTTAAACCAAACTTGTGGTGGATCAATGTCCCATCAAGTTACTTCATGCTGGTGTTATTTTTTCACTGAATGCCTATGTTTCACAATAGACATATGAAGAGCTGGTTAGCAGTGATAGGACAGGACATATCTGTAGGAGTAGCAGAATACCATAATATCTCATTTAGACAAAATGAGGACTCCATCTCTGTCTGTCTGTCTGTCTGTCTGTCTCTTTCTCTCTGTCTGTCTGTCTCTCTCTCTCTCTCTCTCTCTCTCTCTCTTTCACTCTCTCTCTTTCTCCCTCCCTCCCTCTCTCTCCTCTCTCCCTGTCTGACTTCCCTTCTCTCATTTCAGCTTTTCTCATTCCATGAAGCAAGGGGACTTATTACATTTGCATGTAGATCCATGGATAAGAGATGAGCTCTGGGGAGATGGGGGTGACTCTCTCAGTGTGTGTGCCAAGCCCTCTAAAAGCCATTCCATGTGCTGGTCTTCATACAATATGCTCTTCATCTAATATGCATAGGGAAATGGCCAGAGGAATATATAATACATACAATATGATTCAGTGAGTGCCAGTGCGGTCTAGCAATGCTGTACGTGTTCATGTCCTCCATGTCATATCTATACATTTAATATTAAAAGCCTTTTAGCATTGGACTGTTTGTTATATTATGCAAATTATAATTTGCAAATGATGAAGATATGACACCCACAGCTTTGAGATTATTTTCTGTTAAAAAATCATCAAAGCAGTGATGGAGATAAGTGTTTGTCCGTCGCTTAATAAACAGACACGCAGACACTGAAAGAGCACATGCTGAGACTGCATTTTTTAAATGTTATTTTTGTAAGCTTCTTGATAATACAGTCTGAAGTAATTGTTTTAAATGACAAGGCTGCTGGACTGAGCTGCGGAGGTGTCTGGGAGTTCAGAGTCTGGGGGAGGCGTAAGTGCTGGGGAGAGAGGGGACATAGGGCGGTGGAGGGAGGTCACTTTTCAAACACTGGCAGGTCACCTAGGAAAGCCAGACCAATTATTTTGAGCTAATGCCTGGCAAATTCACAGAGAGAAGGTAGAGAATGTCACAGCCAGTGTGTATGTGTGTGTGTATGTGTGTGTGTGTGTGTGTGAGAGAGAGAGAAAGAGAGAGAAAGGGAGGGAGAGCTAGAAAGAGGTGTTGATGGACAATGAGAAGTGTTTCATAGTCTGTTGCCCTCTGAAGTCTTATGAAGGTTCTAGTCTTTTCCCCCAGTTTCACACCAATACTGATCTATCTATCTATCTATCTATCTATCTATCTATCTATCTATCTATCTATCTATCTATCTATCTATCTATCTATCTATCTATCTATCTATCTATCTATCTATCTATCTATCTATCTATCTATCTATCTATGTTTGTGCATGTGTGTATGTGTGTGTGGTCATGTCTGTGTTGACTTTGTGTCTGTGTTTAGACAGTGTAACACTGCTTTTCGGTAATGGGGCTGTTGTTGCTTCTTACTGTCTTTGTTCCTTTGCACCCCACTCCGTAACTGACAGCCTATTTAAATTAAACATTTGACATTTCATTTTTTCTCATCGTGGAAGATACACAGTGTGGGTTCATTAAAACTGAAATATTGTGTTTAGAGAAAGGGAAAATGGCACATAAACAAGAACAGTTAATTTTCCTCTCTGACAGCCTAAGGGCCCTCTCTGAAATCTACGTCTAAGTCAGGTTTATGTACCACTGACAATGACAAAACACACGCCCATAAATGACTGGTTCCAAACAACAGAGCCACGGTGTAAACAAACTCATGTGCAGAAAAGCAGAGTGGCACATTGCGATAATGGTTCTTTTTCTGACATTTTTGTGAATAAAAGGAGTTGAAACAATCCTAGCACATGAGTGTTGTAAAGAAATGTATTGAACTGCTGTTGCCTTTGTTTGAAAATTTAGATGTTAATCAGTGACAAGTCTTGTATGATGTTTAAGAGTTTTGAATATGCTCAATTGTAGAAACATATGAGAAATGGATTAACTCTGGCCATAACTTCAACCTGTGTGCCAGTTTTCTACTGTGGAGACAAACAAGTTTTTTTTTTTTTAAATGAATAAAAGTATGACCAAGCAATTTTTAGAAAAGTCGTGACAGTATCTGGTTCTTTTATTTCTACTTAAATGCTTTTTAAACACACACATACACACACCAACAGTACCTCAGTATAGTGTTTTTGTCTGATCATGGACTGGTCAATCTGGCTTCTCCATTTAGGGATCTGAGAAATGGGTGAACATAAGAGGGCAATTTCATTTTCAGCAATTCAGCTGTATTTGATTGCCACTGACACCCTCAGGCTCCGTGAAAAGCAAATTAAAAAAAAAAAAAAGAAAAGAAAAGAAACAAGTGTTTTCTTCATAAAACAAACAAACAAACAAATAAATAATGAAAGAAAAGAATTGTTTGGAAAATGCTAGATCAATGCAAGAGCGTGACCTCCAACTGAAAGCATATTTCTGAAAGCCCAGCTCAGAGAACAAGAAAGTGAGTTTGAATAAGTGAAGGAGAAGAAAAAAAAACTTTTCAGGTGCAGTTTGTTCCTGCTCTGCAATTAAGACAATCCTCTTTATCTTGGCTCAAATTCATTTTAATATTTAAACAGGCATGATGAGACTTATGAACTGGCGGTGGAGAAGATTTGAATATGCGTAATTAAATATTGATAGCTATAAATAAACAGTCCCTTATTTGGTCGTATGCCATTATTTTTTTGCAGCGGAGGACGGCAGCTTGAGTTTGTGTTCATTAGCTGTGCAAATGTTGAAACGGGTGGCTAGGGAAGGAGAGGAGAGGAGAGAGTGCGAGAGAGGGAGAGAGCGAGAGAGAGAGAGAGAGAGAGAGCAACAACAGAGAATACTGTGCCCTTTAAAGCCTGCTAACAAACTGAGATCAAACACTCCTCTCTGGCTACATGAAAAGATGTAATATGGGACACCTAGGAGCACAACAGACTGTCTGGCTTCATTCTTTTTGTCTTGTGCAGTGCCTTGGGTCCCATATAGTTGGGATAGTTATGGAGGCTCAGAATTTCTTGGCAAAAGACGGGTGCGCTGTCCAAGCTAATTTTAACCAGGGACCTAATACTACAAAAAAAAAAAAAAAAAAATCTAAAAAATGCTAAAAACAAAATCTGCTACTATGGCTGGTAATTCAGTCCATAAAACCATTGGATGAGAAGGGGAACTGGAACAGATGTAGAACATTATGTTTATCACTATTATTAGTATTACAGTTGTGTCATAACAGAAAAGGCTACAGCCGGTATAGCCATTTATACATACCAGTGGCAAAGTGGATGAGAATATGAAATAAACATTAGCAAGGAAACCACGGCTGACCTCAATGACTAAAATGAAGATGTCAGTTCTAAATCTGAGCATAATCCTTGGACAGATCAAGAAATGTAATTATACAATCACTTTAATGTAAAAAAAAAAAATGAGCACCAATCCTTTCTTTTTTCTTCTGATGCAAATCAAAATATCTCTTTTCATGAAGCTTCAGTTCAAGCACATGAATTCTTGAGACAGTGTGTTTGCAAAACACACCAGCAAGAGCATGACAGGTCTTCTGACAGCTCCACTACACCGTCGCTGTGTCCCGTATATAAATATATATATTTTTATTTCTATAAGTCAGAGGGGGTATAAAGGAAAACACATAAATAAATAAAATCAAACGCCCGGCTGGCCCTCGTACTGGCACCTTGGCGCAGATCTGGGAGAGAGTGTCAGCCTCCTGCTTACAGTCTCTGACAAGACAGGCCACTTCTGTCAGCTTGGGCAGGTGTGTGTGTGTGTGTGTGTGTGTGTCTGCTCAACCTGTCTGTCTGAAATTTCTGTCCAGTGGGGATAGACACACACAGCTGACACACCATTACAGTTATCTCCAAAGAATACAAAGAAAGTGTGGGAATGTTTTTGGAGTGTGTGTTTATTCATCTGACAGAGTGAGCCTTACACACATTAACAACAGTCAGCAAGACTTGATGCCAAGTCATACTTGCCTCACCAGACAGAGATGTGCATCATGGACCAGTCTTTCCTTTTAAATCAAGAATATGATTCAGATGCCGCCACGAATGACATCATTACGCAGGTCTGAATACTGAGTTTGCTCTTGATTAATTTATAGCGAAGTATTCATCATCCACATAGTCCGTACTACTCATGTGGAACATTGTTAAACATATTTACCATCACACTTGCTTTTGTTTGTGTGAAATCTATTGCTATTTTGATCTTAATATATTTTGATGTCGGCCTGAAAATTGAGTGAATCAGTGATTTTGCTTAAAGTGTGAGTGAGCGCATATGTATCATGTACTTGTGTGTCTGCATATTTCAGTATGTGCCTGTATGACTCTGATAGTGTGTGAGTGTGTATTTGTGTGTGAACGTGTGCTCTGTTCATCTGATTCAGTAATTCCAGTAAAAGACACTGAGAGACTGAGAAAATAGCTCATGCCATGAGTACTGAATACAAATACAGTGCCAAACAGAAAGACCCCATTCAGTTCCACATAATAGACTATTCATATCCAGTCCAGTGTGCCTCTGTCACTAAAACATTCTCCGGGCAGAGGAATCTCCTGCCTTTCTGTGAGGTCAGCGTCTGAATGGCTATTTCCTTTTCTTTGGGAGAAGCTGTCCCATTTATAAAATACTGATTATGCACCACTACTTTAGGACCCTTGGGCAAGTGAGTAAAAGCAGAAAGGAGGAGTAATGGTTTCTGCCCCTCCCCCCCCGACCCCCACCCCACACACACCCTCCCATTTTTTTTTTTTATACCTTCTCAGAAATGACCATGAAGGAGACTGCAGCTCTCAGATTTAACTTTGATATCTGCTCAGATTTGTGTCCAAACATTATCCGAACCTGGGCTGCACTGAATGTTTTCCAGTCAGGCAAAGAATGATTTCACTGTAATTATCTTAAGTGTACTGTGATCACAAAGTGAATCCAAGATGTAAGTGCAAATGATACACAGTGACACAACTCTATAATGTTTTGGTTTGATCAGTGTGTCTGGCTTACAGAAATGCTTTTCAGTTCATAAACATTACAATGTCATGTTGATTCATGTTGCACTGAAATTTGATAACGGAAAACAACATATCCGTGCTCTCTTGAGACAGTAATTTACTAACACTGTACAGTGTTAGTAAAGGACAGCTAGTTCAAGTGACTAGAATCTTGATGCTGTGTCATGTAGCCTAATTGTGATTTGCCTGACAGCAGTACATGTTCAGCAGAGACAAACCAGCACAGGCTGTCTAAAAATACACATTTCCCCTCATTACATTCAGTACTACTACTTTCACATGTATAAAACCACTTTATCTCCTTTGATTAAAAACCGCTTGCTTTTGCAAACTCGATGCCTCTTTCGACGGAAAGTGCAGTGTCAACATGAAACATAAAAACAATTCCATGCGATCTGAAGTTTACTGTTAACAGACGGCAGATTGAATCTGACTTGCCATTGTGTCCTTTTCTTGTGCTTTTCCATCTCTCTATTTTTCCTCCCATTGTCACAGGATCAAAATGCAATCAAAATGGATTTAATTGAACATGGGAAAGGAGTGGTGTTTCTTCTACCACTAGCCACACTGAGCCCCCCTCCCGAAGCAGAAGCCAGGATCTGTCACAAGCACCATCACCTTGATGACAGGAGGGAAGGATGCTTTAAATAGAATGAAAAATGCTCTTTTTTAGAACCGTAATCGGCAAGAGGACAGAAAGAAAGCGAGAGATGAGAGAAGGAGGGCGAGAAATACCTGTCACATGTTGGAGGTATGATCAAGGCAAACGCACTAAATACTAGCAATCAGGACAAATTCATCAGAGGCTTTGCTCTTTTTTTTCCATTTGCTTCTTTCATTCCTCTCCTTTCTTCCGTCGAAAGCTGTACACTGTAATTACCAGAACATCAAGCATCAAGGACAGGAACCTATGCTGTAATTTTGTCTTATTTAGGCAGAGCTCTGGCTGAGGTCTATAATTTAAAATCCCTTCAGCTTTATGTTAATGTCTTGGTGCCTCACAAGCTAAAACTCTCACCCTTAGACACACAGCTCTCACATAACACACAAAAACATCTCACACATCTGTTGGGGTTCTGTAAATGCCACAGACGTGGTGTGTTTTACTATATGTAGGTGCTACAGTTCCTATTAGAGAATACACTCTTTAAAACACGCTGTAATAAACCTATGTGCCCACGGTCCATTTATAGGATTAGATTAAAGGGAGTTGGTTAAAGAATTCCCAGAGCTTCGAAACTGACGAAATTTTTCTCTGAGAGAAAATATAATGTAGAATAGTTCTACAGGATAATGCCAGTCAAGTTAGATTTCTTCATTATGTTTGAAGGGCCTCTAATCATATTAGAAACATTAAAAAGCAAGGAAGGGAGGGGACTTTTACAAGTTTTTTTTTTACGCATCACTTGGGAGAAGGTGTGACATTCACGTTTATGTGTATAAATATGTGTGTGTGTGTGTGAGAAAGCACAAGCACAAGACGCAGTGTGTGCACGTTGTGATTTCCTGTCAGTGAGGGTATTTATGCTATAAAACAGAAACACACATCAAAGGTGATCATTAGAGTCAGAGTCATTCAGGGTCAAAGGTTAGGGCTCCCAGGATGTCTGACCTCAGAGGTCTTAGAGAATTCACACAATAGCCTACATTCACTAAAGGAAGTGGAAAAGCAGCCAGTCAGGGAACATAGAAATGCACATTGTCAAAGGTCTAAAGGTCAGTGCAGGCCTAAATTGAATATACACATGTCTGCGTTCCACGTGACTTTTCTCCCCCTCCTCCCTCTCAGCCATTTCATTTATTAAAAATGAATAAAAGGGCCATGATAAAATTTCACTGGTGCCTGAGATGTTGGACTATATTATCACACTCCTTTATCCAACCACTACCAGTCATCATTAAATCTTTTTTTTTTCTCCTTCTCATTTGGCTCATAAATATGAGCTTTCAAACAGAGGGCAATAGAGGGTGAGTGATCTTGTGCCTTTTTTCGTGCAAGATCGCAACTTTTGCCCCAGCTAGGCTTCTCTCTCTCTCTCTCTCTCTCTCTCTCTCTCTCTCTGTCTCTCTCTCTCTCTCTCTCTCTCTCGCTCTCTCTCTCGCTCTCTCTCTCTCAACCCCCACTCCCATATCCGCTCGTCATGACATCGCAATTAATCTCCACGCACTTTTAATAAATCCAGCCGCCAGAAAATATTGATCACTTGGAAACACGACGTCTCGTCTTTACTAGATTTAATACCCTCAGCGGGTGCCCATTCAGGGATAAAAAGCCTTACCAAAAAAAAAAAAAAAAAAAAGAACAAGAAAGAAAGAAAAGAGGGATGTGATTGGGTTGGTGCTTGAGAGGAAACTACATGATGAGGGTGAGGGGAACACTAACCGCCTTCAGCAAATATAGGCAAGTTCAATGGAACCAAAATCCCATCTACTCCATGCCCTCTAACGTCAGATGCCGTTGTGTGTCTGTCACATTTAAATAAATGACGTCCACTTTTGAGTGGAATTAGCCTTACTTCAGGTCTTTACGTAAAATAAAGTGCTTACAGTTCACAGGAAGTCTTATTTCAGCAGCCATCCATGTCAGTTGGGTTCTTGCAGCATTTAGCTTTTCCTCATCTATATTAGGAATTTTCATATCTTTCTTTGAGGATGAGGTTAGATTAATTCTTGATTTGAGAGGGTAATTTGATGCCACATTACAAGTGTGAAATTATTATTGTGTGTGTGTGTGTGTGTGTGTGTGTGTGTGTGTGTGTGTGTGTGTGTGTGTGTGTCTGGATACATCACATGTAGCTGGCACCTCCCTGGCCTGCTACCCAGAACGCTCTGTCAGAAGGCTCATTTAGGTAATGGAGTGTGTTAGCTAATAGTGCAGAGTGCTAGGGGAAGTGCAATGTCATTAATAGACAGTAAAAGGAAAGCCTTTATCACATGGATCAGTTTCCTTTTGTTATATCATTAAACATGCAGCGTCTCTGTCAGTGGGAAATGTGCTAATTATTCAGCGTTTGCTTCTTGATAAAACTAAAATCAACAAAGGAGCATAAAATATTCACATATCTACGAAACACGGATTTGCAGTTATCCAAACTTTGGTATGTCAAATTCTCAGTGGTAGAGGTTATAGAATGTAGAAATGTTATTCAGTTATTGTAATTATAAAGGTTAGATCCACAAGATATTACAAACATTAAAAAGTCATGCTTTTGTTTGGTATCACATCATTAAAGGCCATAGTGAACCATGCATCTTACTTATGGATTATTTAACACTTTACAAATGGATAATTTTCATCAAAAATGTGCATTAGCATATTTACATGTATAATTACTGTGTCGTTGATCCAGTATTAGGTCCAAGCAACATATAGTGTGGAACCTGGCCGTAACTGTTTCCTAACACAGACAAATCCTGCAAATTACTTGGGACAGCTAGAGCTACTGTACTCTTTTATGCATTGAGAATGGCAGCCAATACCTTGGCCTCTACACTGGGCAGAAAATACATTAAGCACCAGAAGAAGTGTTTTCTTCCTGTCTTTCCTTCCATCTTTCTTTCTTTAGGGAAATGTATCTCACCAGTTGCATGGACAGCCTGTACAGACTGACTGAAATCTAACAGACAGAATTACTCATGAGCTTTGACAATGATCTGAGTCTGTAGAACATTCAGCCCATTCATGTTTTATTATGGCCCCTGATAAGAGCAGACGAGGGAATGCAGCTCTCACATTTTGGCCTCTTTTTCCAGCTAATAAACATTTGTGTGTGTGTGTGTGTGTGTGTGTGTGTGTTTTAGACTGAATCAGCAGAGAGCCATTTGTGCAATGCTGTGTCTGTATTCTGTTCTCTGTAGATATTTCAAATTAGCTAAAGCTTTACGAGTTTGCCCTTCACTCTGTCTTCACCTTGAACTGGGCTGTTCTTTTCATGCTTCTCAGAATGCACTATACAGAAAGTATAAAGACTCTCTTTCAATCATCCACACATCTAACCAACAGTTTACTCAATACAACAACATACAGAAGATGATTTAACACATATAAGAACAAATGTACTGCACAAACACACTATAAACTCACACAAAACAACATGCTCTCCAGAACTTTTGCATGCTCTCTCTCTCTCTCTCTCTCTCTCTCTCTGATTTATGCAGTGGGATTAGGCAGTGCAGTGCGGGTGTGTGCTGGGCTATGCCTGCTTGGGTAGCTGTATTAGAGATAAGCAGCTTTTCTTGATAGGACTCTATCCAGCTTTAATTACCACAACTCCACAGGCTCTGGACAGTGTGCCCTACTGTTTGCAGGAACAAACAGAGAGAGAGAGAGAGAGAGAGAGAGAGGGAGAGGGGGGGGAGGGGGTGAGAGTACCGCCTCTATGAAATAAACTATTTCTCAGAACGAAATTTCACCTGATGGTTCTTATCCATGAAGTAGAAATGTAGATTTTCCATGTCACAGCTGTCCTTCACAGTGTGCACTCAGTCCCCACAATCACACCCATCACATCTGTACACCCATATATAAATTTCACAATATGAACTCAACCTCTGTGTTCCAACACAGGATAGAAATGTCCACTCCCTTCTTTCTCCAACAGGTACCCTACTTTCATCACTTTATAATGTGCACTCCTTCACAGTAATACACCCGGGGTATATTGTCACCATAGTACTTACAATGTCCTCAGATCTTATCGATTAGTTTCCACCATCTCCCTCACAGAGTACACTCAAGCAATAATATATTTTGAATCATTTTGTATTATTTTGAAACTGTATTATTTTGACTGAAATTATTTTGATAGTGCCCAATAACAGTTTCTGTTCTCCTTCATCAATATCTGTTGCTTGTGATTTTACTTATACTGGATGTGGAAATTCCTTCAGTTTTTCTTCTCCCTGCATCTAATATAAGTTGGTAATATAAAGTTCAAACATCTGGTGGAATTTATAGAAAGGGTGAATACTGACCTTTAAAACCACGAACTCCACTGATAAAATCATTAATTATGTTTCATAATTTTCATCAAACAAGAATGAATTATGGCAGCCTCTAAATTTAGACCCTCTGAACAAGAAGGGCTCAGTCTGACCTACTGTTCCTCTAGAAATAGCTGAATTACAGACAGAGAGAGAGAGAGAGAGAGAGAGAGAGAGAGAGAGAGAGTAAAGAGAGAATGAAAGTGAGGGCAGGCTGGTGTGAGGCTGACTGATGAAGTGTTCTCGTGGTCCTGGCCAAGTGTTTAGTTATTGGGACAGACTTCAGAGCTTTTAGTGGCCTGAGCTGTGCCCTCAATGGATACAGCATGAAGCAATCTTATGCATTTACCCACCAAGTGCTTTTAGCATGATCGTGTGTGTGTGTGTGTGTGTGTTTGTGTGTGTGTGTGTGTGTGTGTGTGTGTGTGAGTTTATTTGTGTATTCATGTGCGTGTCTGTATATGGAGGACATGGTGGCACTCCCCAGAGGAACAATCACATGTTGTAAACTGTCAATTTAAATCTATCTATGCATCTCTCTCTCTCTCTCTGTCTCTCTCTCTCCCTCTCTCTCTCTCTCTCTCTCTCTCTCACACACACACATACACAGTTTTATTTTCACACCCGTTCTGTCATATCATCACATGTTTTGTCTTCAGTGGACTCGTTCCTCTTTAAAAGCCAGTTCATTTGTTCTTTCATTCTCCAGTCATGCCGTTGTCCCTGTCTACACGTGCATCTTGCTGTCTATTCATTCTGATGGATCTGTCATGTTTAGCACTGAACTGAAAGAACTTATTTATGAATAAACAGGGTGGATGCTGTGTGTAACGTAGGGAAAAATTGCCGACATGTTTGTTTACAGCTTATTTGATCAGTGTGTTAGCGCAGCTGCCCTGACTCTATCACCAGGGGCCTGTTACCTCAGTGACCTGAATCATTTGCCCTAATTACCTTCAAGCAAACATCAGGAAGACTTTGACCGGCCCTCTGACCCCCTGCAAATATGCCTGTAGATTGGCTGTTGCCAGGGAACCACTACAAATGAGAAGCCATAGAGACTTTGCTTTTCTGTGGAGCCATTTTGCAGGTGAGTGAAAAGGACACATAGTTCCATAGCCAGTTTATAGTCATCATTTAATACTCTTGTTTTTATTTGCAGCTCCTGGCAAGAGGATTTTTTTTTCCCTAAGAGCGACATTTGTATCGAGGATGTTTAGTGTAAAATCCCTAATTCTACATAATTCTGCAAACGTTATTGCCCCATTTATTCGTCATCTTTTTCTTTCTTATTTACAGAGACGGTTCCGGTTTATTTTTCTGGATACACTTCAGTGTCGATTCTGATTCTGATTAGACTTTAATCAGGTCTGTTTAAGTTTTAAATGTTGCTCAACTGTTTTAAAAAGAATAATAATTATGTCTTTCTTCTGTAAAAACTTTTTTTTTTCTCAGTCTTTTTGAACTCTTTTGACAGAGCTTTGCTCCTCTGGCAGTTGCATCACTGGTGAGAAACAGGCTGCCATGCATGTGATTTGTCATCTATGTCAGCGGAAATTAGAATGGTGCATTAGTGATTGAAATGGTCCAATCCCAGAGAAGCAGAGTCCAGACTTGCTTTAGGGATACAGTCTTTATTGTAGTCCCAACACACTGCATAGATGAAACACACAGAGTGAGAAAGACAATATTTTTTTCTCCCTTATAATGTCTCATTTCATCACATTGCTGCAAACAGTTTGATAGGGTGACTTAATCTCCATTCTGCAATTCAAGGTTGGGTGTGTGTCAAAAGTCATCTGCAAAAGTGGGTAGCAAAAATGACGAATTACAATGTTTACTATACTTAATGTAGATTATTTACTCTTATTATTATTTGGGTATCAAGACATGACAATCTGGTGTAATTTATGTAGAGAAGGAGACATTCTCTCTCTCTCTCTCTCTCTCTCTCTGCTCAGGTGTTAGAGTTATGAACATCTGCACTGTCATTGGTTGTGTCCCGTTTGTTTGTTTGTATGTTGGTTTGTTTTTAGAGTGTTATCTTCCCTGAAAAGAAGCCCCCATATGAGAAAGTTATAGGAGATTACTGAGGTTCTGTAGTTTGGCCATGTTCATGTGGCAGCTACGAGCGCTCGCAAAGCTGAGGGTGTGAAATAGGAATGAGCTGTGAGCTAGAGATGTCTGGTAAAGAGGATTTCCCCTTACACATGCCTTATTGATGAGTTCCAGAGAGAGAGAGAGAAAACTGCTACTGAGAAAGTTTCTTAATGGATCTGTTGCTATTTCCCTCCTCTGTACTTCATTCTTAATCACTGCCTAACAGACTAACTGCTATCCTCTCAAGTGGTTCTGGCAAGGTCTGTGGTTGTGAGTTGTGTGTAAAAGCTAAAACATGTATCTGAGAACATATATATATATATATGTGTGTGTGTGTGTGTGTGTGTGTGTGTATGTATGTGTGTGTGTGTGTGTGTGTGTGTATATATATATATATATATAGGATAAAATGTTACATCATATTTATTTCTGATTGATGTGGAAAATGAATGCTGTTTTTCTCATATTTTTCAAAGGCACACATGCTCTCTCTCTCTCACACACACACACTAGGCAACTCTCTTCGTAGCGTCCTTGCGACCTTGATTGACGCCTACTCACATCATCCCTGGATCACCAGCTCAATGCCCCTGTCAAAAATGTTTCTGCTGGACCTCTGTCTTTTTTGGTCAGCTGAGAGAAAGCGATTGGATTCTGATGCTCTGTCTTGTCCTCATCACCTCTTAGGAAGGAGAAATCCAATACATACTGTCACTGTTATTATACTGGCCAAGAGAGAGAAGGCAAAGTCTGATCTATATTTTCCCCCTACTGAAATGCCTGCGATAACTGCAGGGCTGGGGCCTTTGTCAAAGCAATCTAAATCTCAGAGCAGCTAAAAGCATTGTGCTTGTCACACAGGGACCTGACTCAGTCGATACAGCCTGCCGGATGATGCCACCATGCCTGCTTAACAAAAAAAAAAGCCCATAGGCACAATTATCGGTATTTTTCTAGTTCTCTCTCTTTCTCTCCGTTTTTTTCCCTGTCTGTTTTTCTCCCTATCTTTCTCTCTTTTGCTATGCTTTTCTCCCTCAGTCCCCCACCACTACCAGCCCCTCCCCCTTCCCCCCTCCCCCACGCCACAGCGCCTTTCTCTCTTCTGTTGTCACAGTGGCGAAGCTCCATGCCATTCGCAGTGAATTGTGTTCAGCTGAAATTGGAGTCGTTTTGGAGCAATCGTTGGCACCTCTAATGCACACACGCTGGAGTCAGTCAGGCGAGAGAATAGCATTGTTTCTGTGACGCTGAGCTAAATGGGCCTCGGAGAGCCCTGCATGACACCTCAAACAGTTTAGACAAGCTACAGTCTGAGAGGAGTAACTAAGACAACTGTGATACAACCAACAGGTCAGACAGGATGATAGTATCAACCTCTACTCTGGGGCGATATTCTTAGCAACAGCATTTACATATTATGAGTCATTAAACTATAGGCAATTTTTCGTCATTTATTTTAATAGCAATGGTCTCATAAAAACCACAGGTACCTGCCATGAACATTTAAATAAATGTATTGTCATTCAAGCCCAAACACAACAGTTACCATAGCATTAATTTACTCTTTTTTATGGTTTGACGTTATTATGGGAATGTGGTCTACAGACAGTTCTGGATTTTCATGAAAGCAAAGATGCAGAGATATCATCCTATTTGTCTGTTACGGTTTTCAATCTACCCACTATGTTGAGTAGACTGACATTTTTTGACTGTAAAGATATCAAAAATCACACACCAATTGCATTCAAACCTTCTCCATCATTTCCTGAAGCAACTATGAAATAAATGTTTTCCTAGGAAACAGGCTTTGAGTGCCAGAAATCATAAATGTTATTTTTCAAATTTAACCACAAGCTGACAGTTCACTCTGAAAGTTCACTTGGTGAAAGAATCCACATATTTTGAATAGCGTTACTAGCATACGAACTCCTGAATGGCACACAGTGTACCCAAACAACCAGAGAACATTCCAGAAAAAAAAGGTTTATGATCCATGATCATTTGAGAGGATGTGGTTGCCCTTGTGACACCAAACTCTCCACCACAAAAACATCAGCTTTAATGCCAATGGTTAAATGCAATACCCATCTGGAGATGAGTACTTTGGTGGGTCTTATAAAAACCCACTGAGCAGACTTTGATCCATCCTAATTTTGGTTCCCTCTCAAACCTAACCATTTCAATACGTAACCCCCAAAAAAGATTTCTCATTAAAGCATGGGTCGCCAAAAAAATTAATCCACATGTGCTCTATTTAAGATGGAAACAGCTATGTTTTGGTCTGCACTCTAGACTTCCTTTGTCGAACAAAAGGTTTCAGAAAACCCAGAATGCCCAACATAAATGTCTGCTTTATGAATTTGGAATGGACAAGATTGCTCCCTTGAGCTGCATAAACTTTGGTTTCGGTCTGAGGCAAAGTGATGAGAAAACGAGTCCTCTGTGATACAGTATGGCTTTTGACTGCCAGAGTTCCAACGAATTACAGCAGAGTTAAAAAAAAAAACGTCCAGAGATACAGACGAGACGCAACTTACAGTACTAATGAAACAATATTAAATTATGACACAATAATGAACCTGATATTGACATAAAAGAATGTACAAAAACTTGTGACTGTCTAATACAGAGTTTTGGAAAAAGAACAGAACACTGAGCTAATAACTATTGTCTGCCTTTGCATGCATTTTCTTTTCTGCATTTCTCCTCTCCTCTCCTCTCCTCTCCTCTCCTCTCCTCTCCTCTCCTCTCCTCTCCTCTCCTCTCCTCTCCTCTCCTCTCCTCTCTTCTTCCCTGTTCTCCTCTCTTCTCCTCTCTGTTTGCCATTCTGTTGAGTCAGTTCCTTTGGCTCTAGTCTATCAGTGCCCCACAGGTCTCTGGCAACACTGACTGAACTGACTGTCTGTCTTCCTCTATATTTATCCCTCCATCCTCATCCCTCCATCTCCCTTCCTCACTCTCTCCCTCCATCCGGACCACAGGAAGGAGTCCTGACACCCAGCCAGACTGGCCACTCGGTGGGAACTAAGTCTTCACACTCGGAATGCTGCCACTCTCTCTCTTCTGTTCTTCTCTTTCTTTCATTTTGTTTTTTCTGCTCTGGGTTACAGAAAAAGAGATCTTATTTCTGTTGCTTTTCATCCCTCGATGGTTGGATTTTCGATCAAACGGGCTGAAAATAAGCAGTGATTTTTTTTCTACATCTAGTGGAGTGGCCTGAGATTGAAAATCCATGTTCAAAAAACAATGGATTAATCACAAGCCCCTACATGTTGGCTAGATGCACCTGATGCCCCCATCCCCCACCCCCGTACCTCACAACCCCCAGTGCAAACCATATCACAACAACTACTAAGGAAGATTAGTGATAGCAGCAGCAATGAAAGTTCACCTTGCAATCGATAAAAAAACGTCATCTCAAGACAAACCTATTTTTCTACTCTCTTTATGACTTTATTGTGCAATTTGACACCTTCAGCCTCCCTCTCCTCTCTTCCTCTACCTCTCTGGTATATCCCTTCTTCCCTGATTGAGGGCTGATTGGTTTCACAGCGCTTGCCTGACTGAGAATAATTTTTCTGATGACTCTGATTGGGTTGGAACATGTGGATTGGTCAAACAGAACCATAGCAGCATATTCTGATCACTTTCCCCCATGCTTTCACACACACACACACACACACACACACACACACACACACACAGAGAACACAATCACATATACTTCATCCATATCCCCCTCTGATTTACTAATCTGGCATTGGGGCTCTGAAATCAGGTTTTAACGCTGAAAGAGTTCAAAGCAAGTTGCACTGCCTGGCATTTCCTGTAGTCTTACTCCAGGCTTTTGGTTTCTTGCCTGTTAATGATGTCATTGTTGTAGAGTTAAGAGTTAAGAGTCAGTCAGGCTGCACAGTCAAGTACTGGCTTCCAGACCCCTGGATAGCACCAGCTATCACCTGCCACCACAGTAATCTTCATTTATATATACACAAAAAGTTCAGAAAGACTATCACATAAAGTGCTTCTGAAAGCAAAAATCACACAAACACAGTACCTCTGTGTGATATCCGGGATGTATCATTCATGAGCCTGAGTATTTGAGTGACTTATTTTCTCATTTGTTTATTAACTTCATGAATTTATTTAATTGGATAAAAATTGGATTCAGCTTTCATGTAGATTTGAGTTGATTTTTTTATTTTTTTTGAATGTGTGGTTTGGTATAGATCTCTGCTTGTGTTTTGTCTGCTATGATGCCAGGCTTTTAAAGGAGGGAGTTGTTTTGAAGCTCTTTGTTAGCCAAAATAAATGGTGGGTGAACAGAATCACAGTGAAAATTACTCCCATACGGGGAAATGCTTGGCAAAATGTCATCTCCAGTCTATTTCAGAGAGGAATGCGTCATCTCTCTCTCTCTCTCTCTCTCTCTCTCTCTCTCTCTCTCTCTCTCTCTCTCTTTCTCTCTCGCACACTCTCTTTCTCTGTCTCTGTAGGTGTGTATGCTTTTGTATTTATGTCTAACTGTATGTGTGAGTGTAGAAGAATTTTGCTTCGTGAGTTTCTGTGTGTACTGATTGCTCCAGGGCCTCGGGTATGTGGTGCATTGTAGGTTGTGCATCTGCCTCCTCTTGGCCAGGGACTCAGCTGCAGATGGGCTGCTTCTTACAAACACACAGACACACACACATACACACACACACGCACAGACAGACACACACACACACGCAGAGCAACTGGCAACAGCAGCTCTCCATAAAGACACACACTGGCTTCCATAATTGAAATTTTTTTTTAATCTCCTCCATCTGAGTGCAGATTGGTGAAACTGCATGGCACATTTTTGGCAATATTCATTCTTATATCCCACAGAGACCAACTTCCTGCTCAAAGCTCAGCAAGCAGCAGTTCTACACCCACTGGGCTTCCTTCCTCTCGCTTTTTCTTTTCAACGAAAGAGGGATAGATCAGAGAGAATGATGAAAAGGTGCATTGTCATTCACAATGGAGATTTATTGCTCTCAGCTCACTTAGCCAGTAGACTATGCAGGTGTAAATCTCTCTAAATCATAACACATGCCCATAGTCTGTGACCCTAGCCTTTTTTTCACACTTGTTACCTTCTGAGCCTGAGTGCTATAGTTATCTCCTTCACCTTCCAAAATTCCTTCACATGTGCGATTCCACAAGACCAACAAAGAGGATCAATCTTTCTTTCCCTATTCTTACCAAATGTTTTTTATATATATACTTTAGATAGTTAAGACACTGCTATTGACTGTGAGTACATTCAGCTCAGAAAATAATGACCATGCGTACATTCAGCTCAGAAAATAATGCAAGCTGATATCAGCCACTGATGGAGTTCCTTTCCATTAGCTACAGTAAAGATGAAAACTTCCAAAACACAGATATCATTGATATCATCATAACTTTGGCGTACTCTAACCATTTGCTGCACGGAAAGCCATTCAGAAAATGCAGCTCCTTCTACATTATGAATGATGCCATACGTTCTGAGTTATAAACATTCCTCAACTTTTGACCATCTGTGGAGAGAAAAAAAAACGGTAGTCACTGATTAGTTTCTGGTAATGAATTGGAAAAAAAATGAAGAAAAAAATCATTGTGAAACACACAAAAGGCCCTGAATCGGATGAACAGATGGTCATGTTTTCACATTGGATATGATTGCCAGCATGCTTACTAGAGATCCATTATTCTGAACAATGCACAGTTTTTTGGTAGTGGCTGGTGTAATTGTGATGTCTGACAATATTGTGAAATTTCACTACTCAATTACTCCCTTGGTACACAAAATTGTGGATAGAAAAGTCAGGAAAATGCTCAAAACAGTGTTACATACCAGAGCAAATTTGTGCATTTGTGGCTAGCATTAATACTGTGTGTCTGTGTACACACACACACACACACACATATAGCTGCCTTTAAAAAATATAGTCCAGGTGCCTTACATGGTGTTTTTTTTTTCTCAAATAACTCCTTACTGAAAACAAAATCATTGATTAAGCAAGTATGTTCAGAAAACGGGCATTTGTTTAATTAATTCAAAATCCATCCAGAATGGGCTTCGACATTGGCTGCCTGGTAACCAATCATATGCCTGCCAAAACTCATTTCTGCAAGCTCTGTGGAGATGCTCATCATTTTCATAGAAGAAGATATACGGTGTGTCTAGCATCTCACAAAAATTATAAACACGTAAGCAAGTGGTCTTGAAGAGGATTCTTTTTTTTCTGTCTTAGTCTTGACTCTGTCCAGTGGCGTAGCCAGAAATTTATTTTCGGATGGGCCTCGGCAATAGTGAGCGAGCATGACTTTCACTCACGGTCCATCATTCGCCTACACATTTTTTATAACCTATTGCTGAACTGAATGACGGGTCAGTTACCCTGTATCGCAGCTGTAGTGTACTCAATAACTACACCAGTCCAGTCTTCCGTTCTTTGTTTGCATTGAAACGGAATATGTAGTAAACCACAAAATACTGCCGCATTTTTATTCATCAAGCACACTTTAACCAGAAGTAGCACAAAGCTCATGCCCTGCCACAACAAATGCACAATATAATGCTGTCACAACACTAGCTGGGTTTCCATCCAACTGTTTAATGCAAATTAACGCTTAAACTTTGCATCAAATCTTTTAAGCAGCATAAGAAAATTATTCACTGGAAAGAGGTGATTGGCGTGGGGTAAAATGGGACTGGTTGATGAAAACATGTTTAATCACATCAACAAGGGGTTTGTTGCAACTTTATCACATATTTCCGTTAAAGTTGCCCTAGACAAGTTTTAAACCCACAGCTGTTCACAACTCCTCCCCCAATGAGGAGAATGTACATTTTTAATCAACATAACAGAGCTGATGAAAACGCGCACAGACATTTCCTTAGCTGAATTTTCATGAATGTGCTTAAAATATGTGAATGTGTTGGGTGGAAAACTGGCTGCTATCTCCTCTTGAAGGCTTACATCGCTGGAACTATAAAGTCAAAACCAAACTGGCTAATACCGGTGTCAGTCAAACCCATCAAGCATTGTACAAATGAAAAGTTAGAACACATTTTCTTTATTTCAGGAGCATTTGTGATGATATTTCAGTTATATTATCAACCAATTTAACAAACAATAAGGTATTATTACTCCATCTTAACTCTGGGGGCCTATTCATCCCTTGGCTGTGCACCTGACTCTGTCTCTCTCATTTGAACTCGGTGTTGACTTGGACTCAAACCTCTTTGGACTCAGTCTTGACTAGTCCTGGTCTTGGACTTGTCTTGGACAAAAGGTGATCTTGACCACAGCTCTGGTGGTGGGGCACTGTGTCATGCTACCGTACCGATTTCAGTTGCTGCATATTGGATGGTGTGACATTCATGCTGTCCATTCCATCTCATCCCAAATTATCCCTACAGGACTGAGGTCTCCGGACTGCTCTGGCCACTCAAATAACTCACTGCCACGTTCCTGGAAGAACTGTTAGACAGCACACTCTTTGTGACATGCTGCATTGTCCTACTGGACGCGTATATGTGATGGAGGGTAAACTGCATCCATGAAAGGATGTCCCTGGTCAGCAACAGTGTCCAGATACGCTGTAGTGTTCAAACACTGCTCACTTGGGCGTGCCAGGAAAACATTCTATCTGGCATTACACCGCTACCACTGACGCCAGGCAGGATGCACCAGTGGACTCACACTTCCACCAGATCTTTTACTCTGCCACCAGCAAAATGCCACACAAACCAGGATTTGTTCATCCATCTCACAGTTGTCCAGTGTTGGCAATCATCTACTCAAGGGAACCACTTCTTCTCTGCAAACTCAAGGCACTTCCGTGCATGAAAAGCCCAGGAGGGAAGCCATTTTGGATACTGGGACTGGTGCACCTGGCACCAATGTCTGTACTGAGGTCATTCATTTTTCACCAATGTCTGTACCACACTCACACTCACTGAGGTCATTCATTTTTCACCAATATCTGTACCACACTCACACTCACTGAGGTCATTCATTTTTCACCGATGTCTGTACCACACTCACACTCACTGAGGTCATTCATTTTTCACCAATGTCTGTACCATACTCACACTCACTGAGGTCATTCATTTTTCACCAATGTCTGTGCCATACTCACACTCACTGAGGTCATTCATTTTTCACCAATGTCTGTGCCACACTCAGACTCACCACAGTGTACCACACTCACACTCATAATGACTCACTGAGGTCATTCATTTTTCCCATATAAACATTCCATTGAACTGTAAGTGGATGCATTGATGATCTTATGCATGCTTTAAATGGTAACCCACCACCATCAGTCTCACTGTCTGTGGGAGTGATCCATTTTCATGGTGGTGTACCTCATAAACTGGCCATTGACTGTATGTTTTGTTGTGATAATTTATTTAGTGTTTATTTCAAAGATCATAGAGCGGTGTATTATATTGGTGTCTGTTAATTAAAAAAAAATCAGTTTCTGTGACCTCGGTGCATGTTTACACAGTTTAATTTTCAGCAGTCAATATAAACAGTGTAAAAAACTGGGTAACTCAATTCTGCTGAACAAAGTTACACCCTGTCAAAGCTCGCTCTTGACCTGTCATTTTCTGCAGTCCTCTGGTGTTGCTGACTTTCATTCCCTGGACATTCACCCCCCCCCCCCCCCCCCCCCCCACACACACACACACAGAACTTGACACTGATTTTGCAGTCTCATATTGACTGACCTTCTGTATTTAGCTACAACTAGCACCCAGTAGTGACACTGTGTCAAATGCAAATGTTATTATTGACCACCTGTCTTTGTATATGCAGTGTTTTGCTTTGCTCTCAATGCTGCAACACTGCAAATTCATTGTGGACTGTGAATTACAGTTTTAGTCACGGGTTACGTGTAATACAACACATTTCACAGTTGTGATGTTTCAAGGGACACGTTACAATAATCTGTGGAAGTTTGTGCTATAATTCCATTTACTCAGCACTGTATGTTTAATGGTACAATGCTATTTCAATAGCAAATTTCGACCCAAACTTTATTGTCCATGGAGGGTTCAACCACAAACGGACTTCTGCTAGATTGTTGCTAGAGACCCCTGCAAAAAAAAACCCCCAAAAAACATGCAAACAAACAAACAAACAAACAAACAACAACAAAATACCAAGGACTGGACCGTCTAGAGAGTCACCCACACACAACCTTCTTAAAAGAGAATTATAAGATGGAATTGTCATTTCATTCACAGACAGATGGACAGATAGATAGACAGATAGACAGATAGATGGACAGATAGATAGATAGATAGATAGATAGATAGATAGATAGATAGATAGATAGATAGATAGATAGATAGATAGATAGATAGATAGATAGATAGATAGTGTGGTGCTGCAGTTGTGAAAAACAGCTGCCATTTTAAATCTGATAAATGGATAACAGTCTCTCATGAACCTAACAGCAATTTACCCAATTAATCATTTTATTGTATCCTGCAATAAACCAGGGATTTGTTTACAGGAAGCAGAGAAGGATATGTATGTATGGAAACACATACACATACACACGCATACCTATAAACACATGCACACATGAGAGAGAGAGAGAGAGAGAGAGCTAAGATATTACACATCCTCCAGGAGAGAGCTGTTCTTCCTTCCTAGAAACAGAAACATACATACATTCAGCCCATGGGGAAATCTAAATGTCCATGTCCTCCTGACACAGTGATAAGAATAGGTCTAGGGGTTAGGGCATCTGTTTCCAGGCTCTCAGTAGAGCTGTCACATACACAGAGCCAGACGCACAACAACTGGTCAAAAGATCATCTCCTCACCAAGAGTCTGAGGATGGTTTGGAAGGATGTAACTATCACCCGTAATAGGATGACCAGTGAAAGAACAAAAGAAAAAAAAAAAAAACCAAGAGCTGTTGCCATGAATCTCTCCTAGTCCTTGGCTTCTCCTTCTTGAAGGGGGATTGAGAAGTGGAGTAGAATTTGTCAGTGTGTGTGTATGTGTGTGCGTGTGTGTGTGTCAATGTAAATTTTGTCATATTAAGATACTTACTTGCATTAATAATGAAGTTTAAATCATTGACTGTCAATATTCACAGTGTTTTCTCTGTTTTATCCTACTATTTTCCTATTTGTCTGCTCGATTAGGGATGGACTGTGGTCATAAAATCTCAGCTGTTACAATTAAAATATTAATTTATTAAAGTTAATCATTTAATATGACTACAGTGGATAAATGAGCTTTGACTAACAATAATCAGCGACTAGAACTGAAAAGACACTGAGGCATTTAAGTTAGCTGATGCTCAACATTTCAAATAACCATTCTAATTTTTTCTTTTTGTCTTCCTCTCCTTACAGACTGACTGTAAATTTTGATAGAGGCAGTAATTAAGGGTGTTTTCACACTTGGTCTCTCAAAATGAACTAAGAGTGAGTAGTCAGCATTTTTGCGCGTATGTGAACACTCCAAACGAACTCAGACCCCTCTGAAACTAACTGAACTGTTCGGTTCGCTTCAAGTCCGCGTTGCGGCTCACTTAACCTGTGCATTGTAAAGCGCTCCAGGTTCACTTCGCCTTTTGCCACTGTATTTTAGCCCTCTAGGCTTGCCGTAGATAGATCGCATACAATTTACAATTTTACAATTTAGTTATTTGGCAGACGCTTACCAAAGCAATTTACAATCGGTGCATCGGTCGGATTGCTAATACCTTCAACAGAGATCACAATAAGACTGAGCGTCAAATTGCCCCTTCGCTTTGCGCCTACATTGACAAACGCAAATACACGACAAAGGTTGTTTTTTTTTTTCTCTAGGAAAGGGAGGTTAGGCATTGGGGGACAGGTGAGTTCTAAAGAGGTGGGTTTTCAGTTTCCTGCAGAAGATGGTAGGAGATTCCGCAGTCTTGACTGCATGGGGGAGGTCGTTCCACCACCTCAGGGCAATGGCGGAGAAGAGGCGTGGTCGGCAGGAGCGGCTGCTGGGTTCCCGGAGTGAGGGGACCGTCAGTTGTCCGGAGGTCGTGGAGCGGAGGGTCCTAGTTGGGGTGTATGGAGTTATATGAGACTGAAGGTATGATGGGGCGGAGCCTCTTGTGGCCAGATAGGCCAGCACCAGTGTCTTGAACTGGATGCGGGCTGCTACCGGAAGCCAGTGGAGCGCAGTAAGCAGTGGAGTGACAGTAAGCAGTGGAGTGACATGTCATTGCATGTGACATGTCATTGCATGTGATCTGAAAAAACGAATAGACAGAACCAGGGGTGCAAAACATACTGACACTGACAACCGTTTTTGTAAATTGTAAATGAGTAACTATTTTACGCTTACTTAAGTATTTTTCAGGAGGGATACTTTACTTAGTACTTTTTTTTTTTATCAAGAGTACTTCGACTTTTACTTTTTCCACCTTTGGTCGGAACCATGGCTGCCGATATTACGAGAATAAAGTCATAATTTAACAAGAAATAGTTCTAATATTACAAGAATAAAGTCATAACTTAACGAGAAAAAAGTAATATTATTATGAGAATAAAGTCGCAATTTTAGGCTAAGTGTTATTTTAGATTGGAAATATCAGAAGACCAGCCTGCTGCCTGCGTAAAAATGAGGAACATGGAGCATCTTGTGAAGTTGTATGTAACGTTGCAATAATCCCTGATACAGTGCTTATTGATTCACCTTATTGATTCACCCTCCGTACCCTCTTTTTCAGCATGGCCCCTACTCCCTCCTGCTTCTCATCCTTTCTCGCCCTCTTATTGTCCATTTCCGTATTTCACAGTGTAACAAGGATACAACAATAGGTTTCATAAAATAACAAAATACTTAATCATTTGGCACATCAGCACCACATTATCATGAGTATCAGGACCTCTCAACCGTTTTGGTGGTTGGTGGTAATATATTTTCCTAAAAAAAAAATTTTCCTCGACATTTTACAATTTTATTCTCGTAATATGATGTTTTTCTCATAAAACTATGACTTTATTCTCAAAATCTCAGAATTTTTTTCCCTCAGTGTGGCCCTAATACTCCGTTGCATTGGTAATGATAGCAAGACTGGTGGGCAAGGAGTAGTTTGGTCCAAGGAAGAAACTATTGCACTTCTCCGGATATGGAATGAAACACACAATCAACCAAATACAACAGGAATGTGGATAAGACAAATATAGTAGCAGCCACCTTGTCCCAAGTGAAAGCTACCCATAATCCAAAGCAGTAAAGGTCTGAGAGTTCCAGAGGAACTATAGTGTGAACAGAAAGAGGACTGAGGCCCCCTCAGAGCTGAAGTGGACCAGAAAGAGAACTGAGTCCTCTTTCAGATGAACTCACAATGTGAACACAAAAAGAATTGAGTCCCTTTTCTGTTGGTCCACTTTTTGGTCCATTTTGAGGGGTTTAAAAAGGACTATTTGTGAAAACACCCTGAGAGACCAATTAATTTCAGCTCAATACAGCTACAAGCCCACAGCGAAGAGAATGCTAAGTGGGGAACATAGTGGATAAACCATGTGAATTGTGGCAACAAATTCAAAATTACAGATACCAAGCTACTGTGATCCCTGACATCCTATTTAGCACTTTAATAAGCAACAAGAGAAGAGACAAAAGGTGACGCAATATTTTTCATAAGCAGTAATATTACCACGTACATACCACTTTTTGTGAGATTTGTGTTTGAAATGAACGGCTAAACAACGGTGAAAAACACAATTTGTGAATACTTCCCACATGCAGGAAAAATTCATTTAAATTCTGGTGAATAAGAAAAATGTCTCAGTGAGTAAGACATGATTAGTTGGCACTCAAATCCTAATTACAAAACAAACTCATTCATGGAAGAAAATAGTTCAGTCAGGCATCTGAATGTTTCTCCATTTTCTGGAGGTAGTCTAAACTGAGGATATCATATCAGGGCTGTGAAAAAAAGGGAGAAAAAATGTTTGACAAAAGACTCAGCAGAAAAATAAATCTGGATTGTGCAGGCTAGTTAGTTTGAATGGGCTGCAATTCAATTCCAAATGAACCCTATGTGCATTAATAGTAATATTATTTATGAAATTAACATAAATGAAACATGTGAATAGTTTATAGTCCAAACATGGAATGTTGTGCCATTACCAAAAGCATGTATTTTCATGGATTATAATCCCCATAATTCCACAGCCACAGTACAAATTCAAACCCTGAATTAATGCGAAGAGGTGGGTGAGATACAGTAAGTAAGTAAGTAAATAAGCTAGTAAGAGTGTTTGGATGCAGTAAGCATATGGAGAGGGGCATTGGAATTAGGGCATTCCAGGCTAAGGTGACTGGGTATGAAACTAGCGTTAATAGAGGTACAGCAGACAAATAAAAATGATAGGATGAGCAACAAACCGAGGGGTCAATATCTGTGCAGTTTCCAACACTACAAACATGCTTTAATGTAGGAGACTAGATGACTTGAGAAGTCTGTGAGTTTATGTTAGCCTGATATCCAAAGATGTCAGAATATTCCTTAATAAAATGTTTATATGCCCTGAAATATTTTATATGTCACTATATTCGACCAATTTATAGATCAAAGGTTACAGTTTCCATGATAGGGTATATGTTGATATGATTTTGTGTTTTTATTCCAGTTTTTATTCCAGTGGCAGAATTTTTCTCCTTGTCCACTTTGCTGCGCTGACAAAGTCATAGACATCTGCTATCCAACACTGACCACAGGAGAATCACTGTTAATAGCGGAATGAGTTCTAATGACAACTCACAAACACATACTCACACACACACACACACACACACACATGCACTCGCTCCGACAAAACCCTCCTCTCTCTCCACCAGGAGTGGACAAGTCCAACGGCCCATACCAGCTGCTTCAGCCGATACGTACACCCCCTGGGTGCTGTTTCTGTCACGTCATGCCATCCGTCATGAGCAGGAGGGACCACTGCTTCCCTCTTCCCTCTTCCCATGCTTCCTTCTCTGCTGAAGCAGTTGTCCATGCACCGTGGCAGCCAAGCCTGACCTCCTCATCCCACCCCATCTGTCTGGAACTGCAGGAGAGGACGAGTCAGAAGGTAACACCAAATGACTCAGAAGGTATCACCAAATGACTCAAAGGAAATTTGACAGGTGTCACAGGGATCATCTTTTTCTCTAGTAAGTGACTCACACCTCAACAAACAAATATTTCATTTATAAACTGGAATCCAGAATCCACTAGGACTGACCAGAAAAGGCTCAATTGCTGTATGATCACTGTAATTAATGTTATATTCCTACTTCATGTTAGTAATGTCAAGAAGATCAATAAACCAGAACATCTTGATGCTCCATAAAAGTGCCATGCAGCAAATTTGAGCAGGATCTTAAAAACTGAAATACTGTTGAAGGTTTTCCATCTGTATCTTCATAAATATAGACATCATATATTTTTTGCACTAAAATTCAGTGTTATTGGGCAGTCTCAATTGAAATGCCCTGCAGTCCATTTAGATTAAGCTCTCAGGTTTAATCTGAGTTAAAAAAAAAAAGAAAAAAAGGGCTTCAAAAAGAGAAACTAATTGTGCAACCTGAATCAGATGGTGTCAGTTTCGTAGGAAAAAAATGAACCTGATTGCTGATGTAAGCTACATTCAGAGTTTGTTTACTTGAGAGACTCACTGTGTGTGTGTATGTGTGTGCACGCATGTTTGTGTGTGTCTGTAAGATTTGCTGAGTCACACAATGTGACCTATACATTGCTCTTGGGCTTCCTGTTTGTTTCCTCTTCCTGATCTTCATAATTATACATGCTGTGCTTTCATAGTCTTGATGCTTGTGGCTCAGGTTATTTTCTCTCAATATGTGCAAACTGTCAGTTTCTCAACACCCAATGAACATTGAGACCAGGTTAGACTTTGAGCCATATCTATGAATACAAATTTGATTATGATTAACTAATTTTGCTTAAACAAAAGGAACTGAGAAGGAATTGAGAGAACATAATAAGAGAATTGGAGCTTAGTGGTTCCTGTAAGCAGAGACAGGGCTCGGACACATCGACTATGCTAAAATAACCCTCTTCAACACTATAACACCATTTGTGTTCATGCCTTTCCCACTGTTCAGTACTTGTAATCTATTCCACCAATCCAGTACAGAGGTCAAATTCAGCTTTCCTGTGACAGACAGGGTGTGAGGGATTAGTCATCTCTCTTCACTGTACTGCAGCTTTTCATCAGCTACGGAAATCACAGAAAGCTTGTTGAGCCATGTCAAGATGTGGTAGCACATCAATTTGTTGAACGTGAGTTCATCTTTATTTAGCAGCAGTGATGAGGCAGGTATCCATACGTAATGGAACCTGGTCACAGTCAGCACATATCTGTTATTCAAAGGCCGTGTTTGACCTTCCTCTCCCACCTCTGACTACTGACATCACTGTAGAGCAAATCCAAACCACTCTCTCTTACACTTTTACACAATGATCTCTTTATCTGTTCAGAGTGTTCAGAAGGTTGTAGGAATTCCTTCATTTTTCCCTCAGTACTTGCCAAAAGCGTTGATACATGCACTGTTATTTAAAGGTGACTGGAATAACCTTACTATCATGCTCCAGCAGTTAGCTGAGGAGTCTGGTTTCTGTCGAAGACAAGGGGGAGCAATTTCTTCTTCTTTTTCTTGATTCTCAGTCACATGTCCTTTCCAGGTTAAGCGTATATTCGCATGGCTGGTGAGTCAATGTTAGAAACTCTGGCCTTGCGCCCGGCAGGCCAATGATATTTGAAGCAGCAAACTGCACATTCTCTATCCAACTGAAAAGAGCGCAAGTCTCACAGTTCTCAGACAGTCTGTATGTCTCTCTGATCTTATCACCACTGAATGGAGAGAGAAAGAGAGAGAGAGAGAGAGAGAGAGAGAGAGAGAAGAGCAGGATGGCTGAATTTCAGTCATGAGATGAGAGTGAGGCCACAAAGAAGTAGAACAAAAATCTTTTTTGAATAATAGCTTTGTACCTTGGAGCACTGTAAATTTTACAGAATGATAGAAAACCAATAATTAATGGCTGTATACTTACACAACAGCTAGTCTGTTCACCTTTTCTATGTGCCTGAGAAATGGATTTCCAGCAAAATGGGTTTTTTTCCTCTCAGATCTTCTTACTGATTTCGTAAACACTCTCTCTCTCTCTCTCTCTCTCTCTCTCTGTGTGTGTTGAAGTGTTGTACTACCTTTTAAAACATTTTTCACTTGCATTTAGCATTTCGACTAAAGATCAGGAACATGCAGCAAGCCACTGAGACCCTAAGAAGTAGAGCTGCTTTTTTTCATTCACTCTCTATAGAGAGAGAGAGAGAGAGAGAGAGAGAGAGAGAGAGAAAGGGAATATTCACAAAACACCTGTAGAGTAAAACACAAACAAACACGTACATAAACACCCAGCCCTTTGACTCCACTTGCATGCACACAATCATCCCCATGCAAATCGGCACAAACACACATGCACTATACTCACAGATAGACACACACACACACACACACACACACAACATATTAACAGCACTTTCTTTCCATATCTGTATCAGTGCAGAATCTTCTTGGCAGTTATGTTGAAAAATAATGATTTTGCCAGTTGGATGCAAAGATTCAAAGTCCAGTGTTAGATAAGTCCAGCGTTAGATAACTAGGAAGCCTTCTTACACTCTGATACAGCAGACTTAACAGTTTGTGTTGTAAAAGAGAAGCACCCTACTGAGTTTTTTTATTCTGTTATTATTGTTGTTTCTTTATCGTTTTTTTATTCAAGAGTCTGAAAAATCTTTCAACCACCTGAATCATCATTTGCAGCATCCCGTCTGTGGCGTTTTTTATCGCCCGGCTTGACAATGATTGATTGCCTTTTAACAATGGCATCTTTCACATTTAAAGCTAAAGACCTTATGTCTCAATCAGTTTAAGAGTCAGCATTGTGACTGTATTACATGGGAAGAAATAACAGAAAGCTTGACTGCACATTTGGCACAAGGGTAACTGAGTTAAAGTCATTGACCATAGCTTTGTGTAGCATTTCTCTAGGAATGAAGACCACAGTGAATTTTCCACCCTGAAGCTAAATGACATGAGTGAAGCTTTTCCATCAGTCAATATTCAGAATGTGCCCATTCACTGGAAACCTAAACAAAGTCAATATATGAATACTGAGGACAAAAAACAGCTTAGGATCTTAGGTGAATGAACTCTAACCAACTTTTGGCATGGATTGAAAAGCACTAAGTTAGTCAGCCCAGGATTTTGTAAAGCAAGATGAATGGGACGCCTCAGTGTTCCACGTCAGAGTCAAAGTAGATAGTAAAATGACATGTCATATTTATAGTATGTCAACTAACTGAAATATCTTTGTAATACTGATGTTCCTCTCTGCCAAGTAAAGGACGGCTTAAGTCTAGATGTGCCGGTACTGTAAGTCTACAAGCACATGCATATGAGAAAATAAAGATGACTTGCCTTTTTTCTATCTCCAATAATCCTTTAGAAAAAGTTCCATATGAAAGAGGGAGAGAAAATGAGAGAGAGAGAAGGAGAATGTGAGAGAGAGAGAGAGAGAGAGGAAGAGAGAGAGGGAGAGAGAGAGAGAGAGAGAGAGAGATTGCTTAATGCCAGGCTCTTGAGAATCTGCCTTTTTATAATGTCAGCACATTTGATGGGTGATGCTTTTTCCTTATAAAAATTTGTTGTAAAATATGACTTTTTCGGGGACTCCATTTCTTTTGCGGTCCCCTCTACCTGTTTTCTGGAAGCAGTCCTAACCTGTCTCCATTGGTCAGAGTAATACAAGGCTGCTTCCATCTACGGATATACTTTATGGAGCCATTAAAACATTTTTCAGACCTTTTCAATTTCTTGAAGTGCTCAATAATTTTGGTATTCTGGCTGTGTTCCTCTGTACTAGTAGAAGTACTCCAAGCTTAAAATGGGCACTTTGCCAATATGTGTGTTAGCACAGTCTTTCTCTATCAGTCTCTCAATCCCACAAACACACACACACAAACACATGTACACACACACACACACACACACACAGGCATTTTTGGCAGTACCAAACACTCACGTATTTGGCAGCACCAAAAGCTCATCCTAAAACAGTTGACACACAGATGTTTCAATATTTCATCCATCCATCCTTCCTTCCTTCCTGTCACATTCTCAGAAATCACAAAAGATTGGTCATTCACCAGAATAGACTGTCACCTGACCTGACGCCAAACCAGATGGCTTTAACCCGTCTATTGTTTTACAGCTCAGTGCTCACCTAAATAAGAAATTAAGGAAGGTGTATTTATAGGAGCACAGTATTTGGGTATGACCCAGTAATCACTATGGGTTTGTATGCCAAGAAATGCAATTCATTCCTTATCCTACCGCTAGCAACCTTTGGTCTCCTCTTAAAATGATACTACACAGTCAACTGTTGTGAAAATAGTAGTTTGCTAAGATTGGAAGCTTCAACTGAAGTTGTTGTTGTTTTTGTAATAGTTCTTATTGTTTATTTGTTAGTTTTCTCCCCTCTAAGAGGCTGTCTTTTCTCTGTTTCATGTTGAAATATTGTGACAACTGTTAGTGGTGCCTGTCAAAATGACTTTCTCATCTTCCCCAACCAGCTTTAGAAGTTACACAGAGTGACACCAGCAAACAAGATTAGGAGAGAAAGTAGAGAGACAGGAGAGAGTTCAGGGACCATATCATTTGAAATTTCAACTTTTAAAGACGTAGGAGAAAAGAAAAGAAAAACAGAGGAAAGGCAATGGGAGCAGTACTAACAAGGAGAAATATTCTGGACTCCAAATCAGACGGATTTCCAGTGACTTTTATATGCCTTCAGCTTCTTGAAATGATTCACTTTCTTTTGCACTTGTGTTCTGTCGAATACATTTTGGTTTAGAACAGGGGCAAAATGTGAGATCTTAACCAGTCACTTCAAGACGATGGTTTACAAGGCAGATTTTTGATCCAGTTCAGTTCTGTATCTTTATCTGACTGATTCAGACCACCTAAGCTAATGAGCTACTGATCTCATTGTTGGAATGACCTTTCACATCTGTCTATTTACAGACTGGAGAACCGAATAAAGGACATGTCGATGATGCCAGAAAGGCCTTAAATTAAACGTAAATTACATTCAATCAGAAAAATCAACAGAGGTCATTCAAATGACCTTTTCCTCAGTAGTCAGTGTCCTAGGTGTAGAGTGGGTTGTCTCTGGTTGGCAGACAGGTTGTTAGTGCTACTTTCATGTGATTGGACCTATGAGAAGGAGTTGGCAGTTAGACATGACTCCTCTGTTGCATTGTGTCTGTATGGTGTAAGGAGCAAATGGAGAAAAATTTTGTTCCAGAGTCATTGGCAGCAGTTCAGCACCAGGCAAGGAGAATTCCTTGGCGAGGCATTGTCTTCCATAATTGTTCCGGAAAAAGAAAAGGCTGAGACAATGAGGGTAACAAGCTGTCTGTGCAAGCCCTAATTTAAAGGCCCCAGTGATAACATCCGATTTCAATTTCATTTCTTCTCCCTCCCTCCCTCCTTCTCTCTTACTCCTGCTCTCTCACCGTTTTGCCTTTCTCCAGTCTCCCTCTCTCTCTCCTCTGTCACATTCACTCTTCCCTGCTTCTGCAAGCACAAGTATGCTCTCTCCCTTCCTCATTTTTTCTCCTCTTTCTCTTTCTCTCTCTCTCTCTTTATCTCACATATTCTCTCTTTCTCTTGGTACAGTGTGAAATATTCAAAGAGAAGGTCGTGCCAGTGTAATTTGTGTCTGAGATGAGTGCACTGGGACAGACACACAGACAAAGATGCTAATGCCATGGCTGTGAGCCCAGATCTGGCCTGGCCCAGTCCGTCCACTTATCCAGCACAATAACCCAACAGCTCCATTATCTTCGACGGCACAGTGGTCCACCGACTGTCAGAAAAGAGAACATTTACTGTTAGAACAGGACAGTGTATCATAGAACACACACCCCTCGTTACTTTTGTTTCCAGGATTATTCATTTATTGCTTAAAAAGACAGAGATTGCACAATTGTCTCCCACATCAGTATTAACAGGTTGTTAAACCTCACCTTTGAGATATGTGTGAAATAACGCTCTATGGACAATTAAATGGACTTCAAATAATATTCACTCACTCACTCATTATCTAAGCCGCTTATCCTGATTAGGGTCGCGGGGGGTGCTGGAGCCTATCCCAGCGCTCATAGGGCGAAAGGCGGGGAAACACCATGGACAGGTCGCCAGTCCATCGCAGGGCAGACACACAGACAAACACACTCACACACACATTCATAACTAGGGGCAATTTAGTGTCTCCAGTTCACCTACTCTGCATGTCTTTGGACTGTGGGAGGAAACCGGAGCTCCCGGAGAGGACCCACACAGATACGGGGAGAACATGCAAATTCCACACAGAAAGGACCCTGGCCGCCCAGCCGGGAATCGGACCCAAGACCTTCTTGCTGTGAGGCGTCAGCGCTACCCACCGCGCAACCGTGCCGCCCCAAATAATACTTAAGTATGTTATTTTAAACATGTTCAAAGCCTGTATTTATTCAAGAGCTTCATTTCCTCACTCTTTATGCTTCTGCTTCTTCTCTTTTAATTGTACTTGTGACACTTGTGCACTTGTGACAATTGTGTGATTGTGGATTCAAAAGTACTAAACTAAAAAAACCAAACTGAAAATTGCAAATACTCAAAACAGTGTTAATTGATCAACTTGCATTAAATAACAAATAGACTACATGTCATTCATACTGTACATATAATTGTTGATGTCTCATTGTCACCTGCCTTCCTTTACTGCCACCCATCTTCTCATAACAGTTTCTGTTCATATCCATGTCCTTGCAGCATGTGCTGGAAACAGCAGCTTGGGGGATTTTAGTAGAGTGGTGTCTCTCTCTTTCTTTCTCCCTCCCCTTGTCTCTCAACACACACACACACACACACACACACATACCTCTATCATACAGGTCTGGGGAGACAGAGTGAGAGAGAGAGAGAGAGAGAGAGAGAGAGATACCCTGTTGTAATACCGTCACTTCATCTCTCGATTTTTCTTTCTGTTATTCAGCTGAGGATGAATTACCATGTGTTTTAATAAAGGTAAAGCATGTGCAGTCCTTCCCTCTGTCTCCTACAACTTGGTCAACTTGCCTTTCACACATCAAAGAGAATTGTTTCTACTTTTAACATAACAGTATTGCTATACTCTCCGTGTTGTAATGTGATTGATCACTGTTTTCCTAATGACTGCAGTGTGTGATAATTCATACACATGCTGAGGTTTCCTCCTATTTGTAAGTGAGTTTGTGGGTGACCTTCACTTGCTGTACTTTTACCTTTATATGTGCCTCCACACAGAATAAACAGATCATTCCAAAAGATATCTACAGGATTTGAAAACGGATTAGGAATGAATATGTATGAACACACACACACACACACACACACACATACACCATTTGGAGAGGATTTAGAGTGTTCTGATGTTCAAAGCAATTAGCTCATTAGGAAGAGCAGGACTGCTGAGGGTGTAGTGAGTAGACGTGACTTGATCCATAAAAACGTGTTTTTTTTTTTAGTCGATTCTTTCTCAAGATAGATACAAACGAGGTCATGACCAAGCAGACAGGTTAACAAAGAGTCAAGAGTCACACCATGGCAGTGTGTGTAGCAAAGCAATGCAGTAAATGTGGGAGAACTAATTTGTTAACAACCTGGAGTAATAATATATTACTTACCAGAATTTTATAGGAATTAAAACTAGCACATATCATGTTGTCTCCTTCCATCCATCCATCCATCCATCCATTTTCTGCCGCTTATCTGGGACCGGGTCGCGGTGGCAGCAGGCTGAGGAGGGTAGCCCAGGCATCCCTTTCCCCGGCTACATCCCCCAGCTCCTCCTGGGGGATCCCAAGGCGTTCCCAGGCCAACCAAGATATATAATTCTTCCAACGTGTCCTGGGTCTGCCTGAGCTTTCAATGCGGAGGAGCAGCTGCTCTACTCCGAGCTCCTCCCAGGTGTCTGAGCTCCTCACCCTATATGTTGTCTCCTGCTCACAAAAAAACAAATCTCTAACATAGTTTTTCTGCAAATTCCTTGTGTTCGCCAACAGGTGTTACTGTCTATAAGTAGAGTAGTTATAAAAATATTGTGGGCGCTGGATGTGGAATCATTTACATAATGTATTTCAAAGTACATTTCAAAAGTTCTGTCTTTTTTTCCTTTTACTTTTTCAAGACATAAAACTGGGAAAAAGTGTGAAAACTCACAAATGCTTAGAGACATCTTGTTGAGAAATATATGTATTTCTGTTTGAAGTAGTGGAAAAGACAAGGTTGAGTGGTGACATGTTTAGACATGTAGGGCTTAATTAAAGTATTTATGTATTCTGTTGCTCTGTAGGTTGAAACATATTCAGTTACTTGTCAGAAAATCCCATTCACATTTGCATAACTGAACCACACTAGCAATTAACAATCCTTTCTGCCCTAATTAGTGCCATTCACTTCTTATCAATAAGAGCCACAAGCAAATAAAAACTAACTTTATCTTCATCCACTCATGAGTGTACATACACGCTGAAACAACACTTAGAGGGCAGAGAAAGAGAGGGAGTGAGCTGACAATTGAACATGTTTGCAACGTACATTCAGATATTGTGAGTAGTATTTGTAATTAATGAGCTCACATATGAATCAACACATTTTCCTGTTCCCTTTCAGCTGGGAGACACCCGTGGGAAACAAAAAAACTGGGAAACAAAACTTCACCGGTAATGGCCTTCAAATTTTCGTTTTATTCTCATTAGATTTCGTGTTTGTCGGCTCATTTAGGGCTTTTTGTGCTTTCAGACTTCCTGATTGGATGCAATAATGATTCTGTCTAGTTTTAACTTAACCTTAACTTGTCATATCTCAAACCGGTTGAACAATCATATAATGTTCAGTCTACACTTTTCTGTCCTTCTCTTCCCAGTCATTTGTAACTTTGCTCACCACTGCACTTCCTCCATGCCCTGCTCAATGACATTGTCTTCAGGGGTAAAAGGTGAGGGAGGCCCGACTGTGGTGGGTGTCTGGCATGGGCCTCTTCGGGGGCCGGGGGGAAGGACAGGGGCCGGTGATGGGGGTTCTCCTCACTAGAATCACCAAAGTGGCATTTTGCTGCAGCGCTCAGTGAAAAGGGATGTGGAGCCTCTGATCGATTGAGCAGCACCCAGGAATGACATCTCTTTATGGCCCCAAGATGAATGAGGCTCCCATGAACCAGAAATGACAACAACAACAAAAAAAAGGCAGTTGAAAAGAAAACCAGGGTTTTCTCTTAATTCCAAATATATCTATCATGAGATTAATGCTTGGGCTAGTTAACATAATCAAACTAAACTGGGATATTTTTCAAAATGCTTCACCTTGGAGGCATAGTTAGATTGGTTAGAAAAATGATCCATTGCTTGAATTGCTAACAGCTTTACATATTTATTTTATTTTATGCCTGGATTGTGTGCGTGCGTGTGTGTGTGTGTGTGTATATATATATATATATACACTGTATATATAAACATTTTGTAATCATGCTTTTGAATATTTAGCATTATTACAAATGTATTAACAAACTATTACATGAGTTAATGATTAGCTTCCAAAGCAGGCGTTGGTATAAACTGTTTTGATTTGCCCAGCTGAGTAGTTTGTTTAGAGAGAATGGATGTTTAGGATGGAGGAAGATCACCAAATACACATTTGCACACAAACAAACCCAGAAAGCAGGGACACATCATTCAGGTAACCTACGGTGTGTGTGTGTGTGTGTGTGTGTGTGTGTGTGTGTGTGTGTGTGAAGACAGGCTGGTCTGATAAAGCAGGAGACTACAGTGCTGACAGAAGAAGAGGCACTGGAATGTGCTTATGGAAATTGTGTTTTAGAAACGCACAGGACTACACCTGTTTCAAGCCTAATTGCTGTGCTGATGGGACAGTGGCTGGGTTGCGCTGAGGTTGTGTTAAATATAGTAGGGCTCTGGTCCTGGCAGCCCTTGCACATCTGCAACCATACACAAATAAACACATATTTACATTCACAAGGAGACTGTTTTTGTCACTTTCAGAGTATACTTATCTGCTGTAGGACACACAAACACACACACACACACCCACACACACATGCACGCACGCGCGCGCACACACGTTTTACAACAATGAATCTTTTTCTCTCCATTGAAATATCATTAGACCTCATTTGCACCCTCTCACTCCCAAGCCGCCTAACAGTATGACATGGAGGAGAGATGAGCACTGGCTCATGACAACATTAGACCAGGAGACACGTGGTTCAGACTTTCTGTAGTGTCAGAGGTCTGTCAGGGGAGTCGGGAATTTGAAACTCAGCCGTTAGACAAAGTGTTTCTGATCCATCCATCAAAGTAACCCAGGCGCTAAAGGTAATGTGCTCCCCTCCGTTAGACTGTCACTTCCAGTCTGCAGCTCTCAGTTCTACTCCCATAGCACTATGTCTCAGGTGCCTACCGCAATAACACCAACCCCAATCTCCAGTGTGAAACCTACAGTACCAATGACATACTACCTTAACTTTAAATTATGATGGATGCCGCTGATGCTACATATGGCTAGGAAAACTGTTTGAGTTAGTGTGACTTACTGAGCTGTTTTTCAGACATATAGCAACTGGAATTTGGATCGCACATTTGAAGAATCTTCCGGGGTGTTTTTTAGGTGGCTGAAGTGTATCAGAAAAGGCTACCATGTCTCTGTCATAACAGATGTGTGCCAGTTAGCACAAAGTGTGAGCATATTATTGCTTTGTGTTAAGGTAACTGTAAAATGATCTTATTTCACCGGCTTCAGATAAAGGCCTTGTATCATTTACAAGTGTGTTTTGACCTATTAAACTGGAGTGCAGGACTTCACACTAGTGTGATTAATTTTTTTTCTGGCGTTTATTGATTTGTGGCAAATCTGTCGGTCAGGTCTGGTGATTCAGTGTGTTTTCTCTGTACAAATATTCCCCCCTCACTGCACCTCTCCTCAGTCACATTTAAACTTCTCAAATTCACAGTTTAAGTTTCCAAACGAAGATCTAACTCCCCAACACCTTCTTCTCCTGATCTTTCTGTGCTCATGTGGTTGCCATGCCAACCAGCGAGGTAGAACCTTTTCTCCCTCCACTCCAATCTTTCTCTTTGTCTTTCTCCCGTCTTTCCCTCGTTAGCATGAAGTGTGGATTGCTTGACTAATTGCCTGGGTTGTCTCACCTTGTCTCAGTTCTGGAGATCAAGCCGACCACTTTACCTCATTAAGTAGCTTCTTATATTTCATTGGTTGTAAATCGAGAATCCTTCCCTTTAATCTTTCCAAAAAAAAAAAAGAAAAAGAAAAGAAAAAGAAAGGAAAAGAAAAGAAAAGATACAGACAGGAAGATATGAAGGACCTTCAGTAAAGGACCTTCGGTATTTCAGTAAAGAAATAGAATGAGAACAGTCTCAGTGCGCTGTACAGTAGGCGATTTGAGGGGGGATGAGGAGGGATGCCATCCCCCTTGTTTGTAAAATGACCAAAATGCATCCGCCTTATTAACCATGTTAACCTTTAAATTTAAAGGTGTATTTACTCATTACTCTAATACACAGTTAAAAAAAAAAGACAAGTGTAGTAGGGAGAAAAGGAAGATAACTGGATAAAATTGAATTGTAAAACTAGAAATGTCACAGTTATGGTTGTCCTGCAACAATGTCCTTTGAGAGGTGTACATGGACATGTGTGTTGGCTGGTGGTGTGGGAGCAGGGGTGGGGTGCTACCATTGGGCCATCCCTTCTGTTAAAAAATAACAAATCACCTACTGATCATAATTCCATAATATCTAGATGATTGCAGATGTTCAGACTGTTCACAATACATAACAGGTTTTCCTGGAGAGACAGAGAAAGAAAGAAAGAAGTTTATTTGTTGTTTATTTTCTTGATGCTCACAAATTTGCACAGGCAGTTGGATATAACCACCTCATTTATTCCTCTACTACTCCACTTTTCCCTGATTGTGCCTGCTAGAAATGACTGAGTGTCTCAAAAAAGAAGACAACTAAAAGTCATTTTCATTCTCAGAGGTTTTTTATTTTGCTTTGTGTTCTGTGAACAAAAAAGAGACTCCTGTGTTTTATACTCCTGTGCCATGCATTTAGCCATGTGTAAAAAAAAAAAACTAAAAGTGATTTCAAAGCAGGAGAAATCTCTTAAACGAGGTCAAGCAAGGCTGATTACAGGATTAATAAAATGGAAAATGCTGCACTGAGAACAATACAATATTGCATGAGTTGTGTGGAATTTACTTACACACACACACACACACACACACTGAGAGAGAAAGAGAGAGAGGGAGACAGACAGACAGACAGACAGACAGAGTAACAGCTTTTCTCCTCTGGACAAAACACTTTGGTCTATCAGTCACATTTTGGGCTCTATTTCCCTCTCTTTGGATCACATTTAAATGACGACATCTGTTTACAAGTCTTTGTGCTGCTTAACACGGTGCTTAGATGCTTTATGATAAGAGGTTTAGTGCACTGTTGAATGGAAATTAATTTGGCCAACAATTTATTCTAACAGATAAAAACAATCCATGCTCTGCCTCATTCTCCCCTAGACTGGTCTCAAAATCTGATCAGCAGACTCCCTGGTTAGATGACACAGTGTTGCTGTCAAACACGGAGCCTCCGCAGGGCTCTGATGGAGAAGGAACAATCAAAAGGATGTCCACTGATTATGGTGCATCTACGGGCACAGTGGTAGTTAAAAGCACACAGTTCTTAAGGTAGCTCAGTTGCTTAACATTGAGATACTTAATGGACGTCTGCTGTTTGGTGTGTGTGTGTGTGTGTGTGTATGTGAGTGTGCTGCATTATTTCAAACTACATTTCTATTCATTGAAATAAAGAGTGATTTTCCCCCAACATTAGGGGAGAGGTAAGTTTAAAGGCCCCTGTGTTCCACCCTTCTGTTGCTCATGTCTTTCCCCTTCATATCTGTCCATTTTCCACATGAGATCCTCCTCATCACAGAGACCATTCTCCTCAGTAAGCACTTCGCAATATCAAATCTGTAAAACACATATCCCTTAAATAACCCCCGTTTAGTGCAATTTTTTGGTGCTTCTTTCATGCTCTGCTCATTGTATTCATGGCAATGGCTGAACTGTAGTGAAATCTCTCAGGGAAAGAAAAGAGGGGAAAAAAAGAAAGACAACCACAGGAACCTGCTCTATGTTGTTTCACATCACATTGCCCTTCCCCCATCCACCTCTACGTCTGTGTTTTACAGAGGTGTGAAAGGAACGTTCTGGATGCACATGGATATACAGTGTAAAAGATCTACCTTTAATGGTATACCATAATACTGAAATTAATTTGGTTATTTATACACTGCTCTGGTTTCCAAGTGTGGTTTATGCATCCTTGCATTACACACCTATCACAATACATTTTATCTCTGACTTTAGTCTGATTCTCTGATTCTAATTAAAAAAAGGTATTTCACAATGTTCAAGCATGCTTTGTAGCTAAAGTAAAGATTGAATGCAAATATATCATAAATATATTATGATTTGTTAAATGATCTCAATATTGGGGCCGGTTATAACACAATCACAGTCCCACTGGACCTCACCCAATGAGAAAAAGGATGAATAAAGAAATCATATTTCTCATTCAGACACCAGTCTCCTCTCATGTCCTCAGTCTTGTCCCACAGTGCAGCTTAAGAGGCAAGTCATATAATGTTGTATTTCATAAATGTCTGTAAATACATGTTAAATACTTAATGTGAGGGGTGTAGTTTGGTTGCATTGTGAAGTCAGTGAAAATACTAATGTTCCTCATTAGAAAGCAAATCCACATCATGAGAGAATCTTCCGTTGCTCCGCGCTCGTTGTCACGATGCTGTTTGTCACGATGCTGTTTGTCTTTACATTTGCCCACAATCCTCTGGTGGTTGCTCCCATGAGACACGACTACATGCCAGTGTAGTGACATTTGCGGTTGCTTTTTTGAACATGCAATTATGGGAGTCAGAGTTATGACATAATTATGGCACTGTTGTTTGTTGATCCCTCTTAATCTTCTAACTTACGTTTGTTGGTGTCACTTAATCTGTTGACAACACAATTGATTAGATAGTGAGCATTAATTAGCATTTTGTTCTAAATACGCCTGGGAGTGATAGAGGGCTTAGCACAGGTTGTTAAAAATAATTATTATTCCTCTTTAATTGGACAGTTTGATTCAGTGGTAAAGGGAAGAATTATGATAGGAAGTGATTTTATTTATTATTTCAAAGTGACAGAATTTATTTGAGTTTCAGAGTCTTTCAAACAGACATCTTTCTATATAATTCATTTAAAGATGCACACTGAGAAACACACAAAAACACAGAAACGCTCTCCCTCTCTCTGCCCCCAGCCCCTCTTTCTCTCTCTTTCTCTCTCTCTCTCTGTCTCTCACTCTTTCGCCTCTCTCTCTCTCTCTCTCTCTCTCTCACTCTCTCTCTCTCTCTCTCTCTCTCTCTCTCTCTCTCACACTCTTTTGCCTCTCTCTCTCTCTCTCCCTCTCTCTCTGTCGCTCTCTCTCTGTCTCTCACTCTTTTGCCTCTCTCTCTCTCTCTCTCTCTCTCTCTCTCACACTCTTTTGCCTCTCTCTCTCTCTCTCTCTCTCTCTGTCACTCTCTCTCTGTCTCTCACTCTCTCGTCGCTCTGCCCCAATCACACCACACGAACACAATCACTGAGAAACACACAAAAACACATAAGCTGTCTCTTCTCTCCCTCTGTCTCACACTCTCACACACACATAAAATGACTCACACACGCACACGCGTGCGCACACACACACATACACACACACACACATGCACATGCACACACATAAGCATATACACGTGTACCAGTGTTAATTTTGGCAGGTGATTTTGATTTAGTCTTAGATTTAGTCTTTTGACTAAAACACATATTCGTTTTTGTCATATTTTAGTTATTTGATCATTATTAGTTTTAGTCTAGTTTAGTCATTGAAAACTACTCAAGTTTTAGTCAAATTTTAGTCAAATGCATTTTTGTCATATTTTAGTCAATTCACATTTTTTAAAATTAAATCGTTACAGTGATGTCATCAAACACACAGGTATTCTTCCACTTGCTACTTTCCTTAGGTTTGCCTCCTGAGGTTTATGATATTTTTCCCATCGTTTTTGCACCCACATTGTTTGAAGTGCATTTTATTTTCAATTGTATTATAGCTAAAATGTGTCCACAAATCCATTCTTTTTCTTCTTCCAAGAGTAGACATGATTTGAGATGCCAAGTTAAAGACAGTTAAAATGTTTAATATTCGATTTCCGGAGGAGGTGAGATATTGGCGGGGCAGCACTACCAGTATGTATCAACCAACCGTAGCACGCAATACATGGCTGTGTCCACTCGTCTGTCTCTGACATTATTCTCTCGTTATTATGCGTCAACAAAAATGCTAATATTTTGTCACAGTTTTTAGTTATTTTTATTTAATTATTGTCTTGTTTTCATAATGGAAAAAAGTTTGTTGTCGAATATTTTTCAACACAGTTTTCGTCAACGAAATCGACACTGGCGCGTGCGCACACACACAACCACACACACACACACATTCACACACACACTTTACAGAGGCATGTGACAGAAAGGGGGTGAAGATGATGAATGCTCGTTTCCAGACACACGTCTCTTGAGTGGTCAGAGGGGGGCGCCAGTCAGCGGGACCCCTGTCTACAAGTTCAGCAGGTTAAAACAGTATGCCTCTATCTCTCATTCTCTCTCCATTCTGTCTCCTGATGTCCCCAGTTTCTGTGTGCCCTGACAGCCTGGCGTTACCACGGTGATGGATGACTCTGCATTGTGCGCTGGTGTCAGGGTCCTGCACGGCCACTACCTGCCGTGTGTATGTCCCTCTCTGAGACCCAGTGTGTGAGCGTGCGTGTGTGTGTGTGTGTGTGTGTGTGTGTCTACTGCACGTCTTCTCCTCTCTTCTCTTCCTTTGTTCAGACTAAGCTCACTCTGTCTCTCTCCCACTTCCTGATCAAGACAGACTCATTCTGTGTCTCTCCCAGTCCCACACCGAGACAGACTCTGTAGGAGTGAGACATGCAGGGCAAAGGGTCAGAGAATCATCCAGAAAAGAACTAAGTTAGAAGCTCATCTTCTGGCATTAATACACTGTACTGAACCAACAGGGTTAGTGACCAACAGGGCAAACTGTACCACACATCAATCATATCACTGACATTCTCTACAAAAACTACAGTGACAAAAATTCATGTTTACTTATCCGCTGCTTTACATATACATCCTTCCTGCTAAAACTTTTCAAGCTGGAAAATCATTTCTCATTATCAGGGAATATTTATGTCAAAACCAACCTTCATAAGCTTTAGCCCTGCTCTCATACCATTTATGTTCTTCGATGGCTGGGACTCAGATGTACTGACAGCATGCTATTGTTTATCCATACCACTTCTACACAGATCACAACATGTTTTCTATCCTGTATGTTCTATCCAACATCAAAGTTTGATCAAAGATTTGTTCCTGGACTGTTCATTTCAACTAATTAATTTGTCTGAATGTTTTGTACATATTTTCCTGCAACTTTTCAGTATTGGTTTTAATACGTACAATAGATGTGAAATATACTGTAGTGTTTAATGCACTTCATAGGTATCACATTTATTCCCTCCTGGTCCATAGTTTCCACTTGAAATTCAGTGAAAATTAGAAGTCATTGTTGTGACTGGTCATTATGTAACATGGCTTTGCACATACATGTGTGAGTATGGGTGTGTACTGTGGTCATTAGTTTTTCACAACAAATATATTTCCTTTTATCTCTCCTAAATGTCATTAATCAAATTATGTGCCAAAGCCTCCTGATCTTCATAGAAGAAACTGCAACACTGGAGTTGTTTTGGAAAATAATTGTGTTCTTTCTCCATGTCACTGCTGGTCACCTATAATGCTGCTCATTATCTCAAAGTGTGCGGTAAACAGAATTACCTTCAGCTCGATTGTGTTGATACACTTGTTGTAAATACCGTGTCATATCATTTGACAGACTCTGTGTATTTCTATCTTGTCCTCACAACCAATCCGGTCTGCATGAGGCAAATATTCATGCAAGTTTTTTATTTATTTATTTATTTTTTTACACATGGCAGAAAAGTTCACCATCCCTCCTCCACCAGTACACACACACACACACACACACACACTTTTGACACTCACCACATGCTTGTAAATCCTCTGGGCTCGGTTCCTGTCAGAAGCCTGAGCTTTAAGACAGGCAGTGCTCTTATGAATGTGCATATCTCTTCAGAAACCCTCCATTACCACAGACTACACAGGCTGCAGGAGATGGTATATATGACAGTTAAGAGGGTTAAATATGAACTCATTTGATAGAAGAAGAACACCATCGTGTTTATGTCAATGTCCATTAAAACTCAGTGTATACACTGCCCTAGTCATATGAGAATTCCAGTATGTGGCGTATTAAATATGAAAATGCATGACATAGTTAGAATACATTGACGTACAGCCTGTTCAGAGATAAAAAAAAATGTTAAAATATCTGTCTCAGAGCACAAAATTTATATCTCAGAACAAATTCATCTCTTCAGTACTTTGTGTTGTCAGGACATACTGTCAAAGCAAACAAGTCAACTAAGTTCCCTCAACTCCTGACATCAGTGAGGTCTCATATGGGATTAAATTTCTGTCTAAATGAAGAGTATTTGTCAGTCCTACTGAGTCCACATTAGATCATCCAACTCACATTATCCATCAATGAGAGGCATCCATAATGCATGAGTTTGGACTTGATGAAAGCAGTGTCTGATTTTATTAAACATTTCTGTCACAGAAGATACAACCTAAGCTTTACAGTTTTCTTTACATTTTTAATATATATATTTTTAAGAAATCACACTACACATCTGCAAACCCGCATTCATCATCAGTAATGAAGCTCAACAAAGGTGAACAGACCATTTATTCAGGCAATTGCAGAGATGTCACATGACATGACAAGTTTGTTTTTTCTTTTCTTTCTTTTTTTTTTTTTTTTTACAAAAAATCTTAATGATAATATGTAGTGTCAGAACACCTACAGTGTGGTGTCAAAGCACAGCTCCATATTACCCCAGAAAAGCACTGTGAGTGGTTGCTATAAAGACACGTCTTATAAAGACACATGTCACATGCTCAGTGTTTATAACACCTCTCAAAGAGCAAGATGGAGAGGATGAAAGGAACAAGATGAAGAGGATGAAAGACAATGTTTGCACTTATTATTTTTTAAAATTATCAACAGGTTTGTTCTCTATCTATCTATCTATCTATCTATCTATCTATTTACTTAGAAGGCCTATTGAGTCATCTGTGCATACATCTGGAGAGGGGAATCACATTAGCTTTATGAAATATACACATGACTGAACTGTGTGTGAGTAGGCAGCTGGAGACAAGGTTAAATTAAGGTAAATGGAACATAACTGAACCTCAATATTTTGCCACCAAAAGGCAATCACAACAAGGCAGATCATACAGGATAGAGAGGATAGTGAGACTTTGGATGGGTGGGGGGAGGAGGCAAAAGAGAGAGAGAAACAGAACGAGAGAGTAATTGGCAGGCTTTTAAACACCAGTGTGCACTGATGATGAAAGCCATTGCTGAGTGACAAGCCTCTGCTAGAGCCCGAGCACACAGTGCTTTCAGCATTCATTCCCCCTACGGCACACACAATGCCTGCCTGATGAAGATGGGAGGAAGGATAGAGTGAGGGAGCCAGCAACAGCGAGAGAGAGAGAGAGAGAGAGAGAGAGAGAGGAAAGAGGGAGGAGGAAGAGAAAGAAGGGTTCAGTGCAGCTGCAATTAAGTGAGAGCTTTCTTTTTTGCCAGGGAAAATGCTAATTCCCCTCTTCTGGAAGCGAATGATTTGTCATCTAAAGCGAAGCCAAAAGACAGCGAAGGGACTAAAAATCTTTGTGTGTATGTGTGTGTTTGTGTGTGTGTGTGTGTTTGTGTGTGTGTGAGAGAGAGAGAGAGAGAGAGAGAGAGTTTCTGGATCTTTCACTCATTGCAGAATTAATTTAGTCCCCTGCTCGTGTCCACGTACCCATGGGAGACGGTACTATTTTTTCATGTGTGTTGTCAGCCTTGCACCAACTAGTGCTAACAGGAAACAGCTTCAGTTAGCTCACTACAAACACTGGAGACAATCAGTCATTACTCCACAGTCGCATTGTCAGGCCGTGTGCCTAATCAGTGTTAGTTCAGTTCGAGTGACGGTTGATGTTTCTTCCTTTACTCATCATCAGGGTATATGGTTTACTGATCCTCATATATTCATTTTACTTCCATTCTATCCATAATAACTGGAATGTATCCTCAGGTTAGTGGTTCCAGTGGTGCACTACACTGGTGACATAAGTGACTCATTCTCTTTAAATCTGCTCTATGATTAGCCATCCTCTATCTCCCAACAAATGTCTATAAAAACAACATGATTATGCATAATGTCCAGACATCATATAACCCTTTAAGGGAACATAATCACTCACCTTATGCTAATCTAACACTCATGAAGTAAATGTTTTCATCTGACTACTTCACTGGCTCTGTGTCGAGACATGTTGAATTCTTGGTGTTGAATATATACGGTGTTTTCCACAATATTTTTGGAATTCTTGGTCCCATAACCCACCTCCTGAAAAGACATATAAAACTTAAGTTCCCTCACTATTCATTCTGCATGATCATAAAGCTCTAGTAAAAGCTTTGAAACAACACAGTGTGTTATACTGTTTTAGGTCTGGAGTGCTTACCTTAGCTGAGTTTTTTGTGTGCCATCTTGAGGAGAACTTTCCTGTTACTGTCCATCCATGCCCATGACTTTGGCAAGACAGGCTTAGAACCTCTCTCTGCCACCATCTGGCTTTGAGCGGAAGAGCACACAGAGTGGCCCGATCGTGACCAGCGGGCACACACATTCTAGTCATGCCACCCACGCCTGCCTACAGGTACCAATGTAGGCCATCTGCTCCAGTTTGGCTAGATCTTTTTTTTCCATCCCATGGTTTGCTCTCACTCTCTCTCCTCTTGTTCTCTTTTTCTCTTTCTCCTGTCTTTGAACCAATGGCATAAATAAACTTCAACTCTTCTTTAGCCTTCTGTGACCAATGCACATATGTTCACACTCATACCCACACACACACACACACACACACACACACACACACACACATACATTTCCATCCAACAACCTGCATGACATGGTTGTAACAGCCTAAGTTTGAATGGCCACAGAATTCATTTAATTCAGCTGACAAGTTAAGTCCTCCAGTTTAGTCCAGGTCTTCAGAGGCTTCCTATAATTGAGTTTCAAGTAATTATGGAGCGACTAATGCATCTTAAATGGCCTCTAATTTAAGATTAAAGATTTTTCTAGACTCTCTTTATATAGGCCAGCAAATGGTTTTCCAAAGTTGTTCTCTATAGTGCAATAGGTTAAGTGTGTGATGTGAGTTTACATCTAATGTTCATTGTCAAAAGTGCATTCTCAGGTTTGCTTGTGCATTTTATTTTCGTGTTCATACTCACTGGTGACATATACTGGTGCAAAATACATTTCTGTTAAATAGCATATAAGATGGAGATAGATAAACATAATGAGAAAGGAGAGGAATATCAGGGATGTTCCCTTTTACTGGAAGTCACATCCCTACGGCAACAAGCAAGCTATCCCAGCCATCTGACTCCAGTCAAAGGCTTTGGATGTATCATCTGTGGGGACCCCTAACACGGCACGGTTTGTTGTTGTTGTTGTTTTTAGCTCAATAACTGTCTACAAGGCTAGCATTAGCACACTGGAAGACAAGGATCCCTCACAGGTCAGCCAATCACAAACTTAAATGAGTGTTAAACGATTATGCCCGAGGGTATCTTTCCTCTTACTTTCTCACTCAAGCCCCAGGGTTACCACCTGAGCTTTCCGCCTTTCAAAATCAATAAGTGTTTAAGCCACATCTTCGTTTCTGTCCACTACACTTTCTTATACATTCTGTATTTCTCCCTCTTTTTATCCTAAAACCATGGAATATACATTTTAATTTACTGGTTTCTAGCTTGTGGAATTAAAGCATATTGTGTTTCACAAAACATTTTAGCTATGTCAGGGCACACTATGCTACCACTATTGCCTGTCAGTAGTACCAGAGAGGTTTGCCTACTGCAGGCTAATTATTTTGTTATGTGTTAACAGTGAGAGCTGGACCTAATGAATAAGCCTAGCTTACTTTTCCCTTTCACAATGTACCAAAATGTCATGTGACAAGTAATTATATTTTAGTGTGTCCACTAGGTAATTATAAGAAGATGAACAGACCTCTGTGAAGTGATTTCACATTCTTTTCAATGAAAGTGTTATGTTCTTCACTGATAATCAACTTTCAAGTCTGTAAAAGAATGAGTTGAGAAGACAACAGAATACCGTGGCTGAAAACACAGAACGTATAAAAATCATTTACTGTTTCAAATGAGCCATGAAAATTGCATTAGCAATAAGACAACATATTACATAAAAAAACAACATATTGTGCTCTCAATACCGCAGTCAAATTAATTGTCCAAAACCTCTTCCACTATCTTTGTTGTTAACACCAGATCTCTATTTGTTTTAGCAAAATGTTACAGTTTACAATGAAACTTGTGCTTTGCAGTGGAATATTCATTACATACCCAAATCAGGACCACTTTGCTCATGTTACTGTTTGAGGGATATAAGACCTGCTTATCTAGGCACTAGCAGGATGATAGCTTAATGCCAAGTTTAATCATAAATCACAAATCACCTGTGTTGGGTTGGCTGATTGTGCTGCCTTTCCATCATCATGCTACGGCACATTGTCTATCTGAGAAGATGTTTTTGAATACTGTCAAATCAACAGTAAATTAGGGTTGAAAGGTGTGTTCAGTTTTTCTGCTATGTTGTTTGCTTGCTAACTAACTAGCATACTTACCTGAGATCATGTAACTGATATGTGACAGCATTTCTGATGTTTTATTTTATTTTATGTTAATATAATTAACTGTTTGTTCTTTTTCATGTTAATAAACCAGTGCAAATGGTGAAAGATTATTGTGTTCGGCCATGAATATAATTTTCTCAAAGGCCTGCTCTCACAGTATGTGCGACGGAAGGCATGTGTTCTGAGCATAAGAGTGTTGTAGTGTAACCTCAGGCGCTTCAGTCAAGGACAGGTGTCCTTCACTGTCACCTGCACAGACATTATGTAGTGTGGCAGAAGAGAGCTGTAGTCCAATAACCGTGTCTTCGTTCAGCACTCTCCTTTTCTGCATTTCCTCTATTGGTCTGCCTTCTGTTTCTTTGTCCATTTAGTGCACCTGTAATCTGAACTCTCATTCACAGTGTCCAAAGGCTTGAGTTTTCATTCCTTCAATTGGTCAGTGTGGTCCTACATCAGTTGGGTTTATTTGTTCACTGTTCACCACAGTGGGTCGTTCTTGCACTGGAGTCAAACATTCAAACAGTCTGAGTTCTCAGGATAATGTAAAAACCACTTGAATGTTTGAATTGTTTGTATCGTGATTGTCTGAATGACCCTGAGGTACCAAAAGAATAGTAGTACAGATATGTTACCCTGTTATCTTTTACAAAAAAAAATTTTATGTTATGATTTGTAAATAAAAAGATTACTCTCGAGCATAAAATAGCCTATATATTTCTCAGTAATATTGTTTGAATCCAGGTCTTGATTTCTTAAGCCACTTAAATGGTTTGAGATGAGTGTACTGAGGTAATTTCTCTTGGTGTTGGAGATATACTGGTGGTATTTACAGTGACCTAAGTGTTCTGTGTCTTAATTATCCCCACCTGCTCCCTCTTCATGACCTCACTGTGTGTGTGTGTGTGTGTGTGTTTCTGTGTACAGAAAGAGCATTTCTTTAGCCACAACAAGCCACATAAGCCTTGCCCTCTCTAAAGACTCTTTTAATTAGACCTTAATCGCCTAATTAACTCTATCCATTGACAAGTGGTACGATAGAGTAGAAGAGAGGGAGTGCATCAGCAGGTAAACCACGGAGAGAATGTACAGAGAGAGCAACATGAGACTGAATGAGAGAGAGAGAGAAAGAAAGAAAGAAAGAAAGAAAGAAAGAAAGAAAGAAAGAAAGAAAGAAAGAAGGGGGGGAGACAACAGTGAAAAGGGGAGGAAATATGGGAGGGGGTGATTAATTACCGATGAAGAAAGAAACAGCTGCTTCACACTAGTAAACATGTTTTTTGCATTAGAGCTAATCTAAGTTAAAGCAGACAAAAAGTAGAGTGCTCTTTTGGCACAAGCTTCCTGTCAAACTCTGAGTACTGGGGATGTCAGGCCCCCTGCTATGTAAAACTACTTTGTGACAATGTCTATTGTAAAAACAACTTTGAACTGAACTGAACTGAACTGAACTGAAAACCTAAAGTAATGTTGAGTTGTACTGCAAGTAATGTATTTGCAAAAACCAAAGCTTCTCTTCTGTTGCTCTCCTCTCATGATTAGAGACTTGTTCTTGCATGGACATCGGGGGTCTGTACTCTTAAGCTAATCAGAGAACACAGTGTTTTAAAAATCAGCATTTTAGTCCTAAAAAGGTAGCACACACAATTTGCTCTGTTCACAAAAGGGTGAGGAAAAGGCATGGAGTTGTGCATTGTGGTCATCTGAGATAAAATCATATATCATGTACTTATTCCCTCAGAAGAATTAATAATACCAGCCTTTTGCGGTGCAATCATCAAAATCAAGGACATTATAGTACAGGACAATGCATGCATACATGCATGCACAAACACACACGCACGCATGCACACAGACACAGACACACACACACACACACACAAACACACACAGAACATTTGATAGCGTACATGCCAAGCACATGCATGCGGTACTGCGTCGCTCCATATCAGAGTCATTGCTGCAGGATGACCATAATAGATACAATGATGACTTCACTCAGCACACTGACTCAACACAGTCTAGTCACAGGTCCTGGAAACAGTAGCATCTATTTTAGAGCCTGGTGGAGTTGCTCTCTTCCACACAGGGAATTCACTCATTACCCTCCTAGTCATAAATCCCTTTCTAAATCTCTGTTCTCTCTCTCTCTCTCTCTCTCTCTCTCTATCTGTCTCTCTCTGTCTGTCTATTTCTCTCTCTCTCTCTCTCTCTCTCTTCCTGCAGATGCACAGATGCACTGTGCAGATTTTCAGTATATGGTTTTCCACTACTGCTGAAAACTCTGTACAATCTGAGCAGACATTGTAATATAGATTGTAATATAAAATCAAGTGATTGGTCTTTTTTTAATAATATACAGTAATTGTGTTATCCAGCTGGCTCTTTATTAAGCCTGTATGGCTGGAATAATCACATTACTTACTGCTGATTATTTTTTTAAAGCACAGAGAGCCAGAGGCCAGAGGAGAAAAGGGAGCACAATTTGGGAGTATGAATCCATGTTTCAGCTGACTCTGAGCTTTAGTCCTCTATCACTTTCATTCATCCATCCATCCACCCATCCATCCATCCATCCACCCATTCATTCATTCATTCATTCATTCATTCATTCATTCACTCACTCATTCATTTATTCCTCCCTCACATCTCCTTTCCTCCATTTTCGCACCCACTCTCTTTCTCTGTGTGCCTTTATCTTGATGTTTATGTTTCTTATTCCTCTCCTTTCCCCTCTCTCTCTCTCTCTCTCTCTCTCTCTCTCTCTCTCTCTCTCTCAGGAAGCCAGTGAAGCACATTTATAGAATGTTCCTGTCTTGCCCATGTCCCCCATTTATTTGAAAAACACAGCTTGCATACAGTTTCCACACAAATATAACAGAAAATGGATGATGAGACTGGATAACCTACTCAACAATAAATACCAGCTTTTCCCTGCCCCCCGGGGGAAGACAAATCTGTACACTCGCCAAGATGACACACTTGAATGGCGTCTCATTTAATATAAAGTGAAAGTCGGTTGGAGAGGAAAAAAAACGTGACATTTTTGATTTTCGAGAGCCAGTCCATGAAGCATCCTCCCTTACTGCCATGAGCGAAGAGAAGGAAGAGTGGAGATATACATCCGTGCGTGTGTGAAATCTGACAGTCCGGCTATTTGTGATGTTGTGATCTCGTCTCTGGCTGTCGCAATGTATTGCTGCTACCTCCCAGGGTTACAAGGCCAGTGATGCCTTTTTTGCTGATAGCTGCTGCCACCTTGTGGTCATTATGGAGCATCCACCTTTAACTCCAAATTAGTTATAGATTGTTGCTTTTAGCAAAAACCAGATTATACGTGAGTAACAGCTTCATTCCTTCTAGGGGTCAACAATTTGCTTCAACAATTCCGCCAGTGTTCATTTCAAGTAGACACTTCATGAAAAATGATTTCTCTGCCATGGTTTGAAGTTGTATCCCAAGTTGTGCCTTTAAAAAAATCCAGAAAGAACAAAATAGGAATAACAACATAAAATAACAACAGGACACATGGTTCCTCAGTGTTACCTCAAGTAAAATAATTGTTTTTCTGATCCCTAAAGTACCTCCACCCCTCTCTGTCTCTCTCACTCTCAGATCAATACAGTCTTACTGCAACAGTTTCCCAGACACACTCTATATGTAAACGCTGTAAATCTCAAAGTAAAATTAAATTTCCTAATTGGCTTCTGAGAAAAGCGTAAAACAGATTTAAATTGATTGCTGGTAATAGCCTTTTTGTTAGGCCACGTCAACTCCAACTGTTCATGGAGGATTTTACAAAACCAATTAATTTGAGACACCCCCCCCCTCTCTTTCTCTCTCTCTCTCTCTCTCTCTCTCTCTCTCTCTCTTTCTCTCTCTTTCTCTCTGTTTCCTGTTACTGATTTCACCTCTGTCTCTGTCTTCTCCCAGTGCTTGTCTGTTTCTTAATTCATCACCACTCTTAATTCATTCTACATTTCAGAAATCTTAGTTCAGCATTCATTCCATGTTTTGCACTCTTTAAGACTGAACTGTCATCTCTGATATCTAGGTATCAGTTCACAGTATAAATCTAGACTTAACTGACTGCCCAAAAAGGAAATAATTATTGCATGACATTAGTCACTCACTAACCCCTGGACCTAATGACTCAAATGACATTTGTAAGATATGAAGGACCCATATTATTTTGATGGACTTTTTGTAGTCCATCAAATTTCTCTCATGAGAATTGGTCTGCACACATGTTTTATATAGAGGCGCTTTTCATTCCTGCTCCATTTTCAAGATATTTAATGGATATTCAATGCAGAAAAGAACATTACAGAACTCTGTAGGCTGGTGTTCACATAACTGTTATGTTACTATTTCATGCAATGATTTGATTTAATAAAATCCTTGTGTTAAAATCCTTGTCTATGCAGAACACCACACAAACTATACACAACTGTACCATTCAGCACTGGATTATAGGGGGAAAATGAAAGAGACTATCATGATGACTTGAAAGAAATATCAAACCATTTTAGAACCTAAATGTAAATTCAAACTGCTTTTTGCTAACAAAGGTGAGTTAAAGATCTTCTATATTTGCATCTTTAATGACACCTCTGCTGCATTCTGGGAAAGAAGAAATTAGTTCTAAGCCATAGAAGTCTGCAGTTTAAGGTCACATTCTCCTTCTCTATCTGATTACATTCTTCTTTCATTTTCTTTCTCGATCCTTGGCCAAATATTATCAGAGCAGCAGTTATGTGACATTTAAGAAGGGCAAATTAAAATGCCTAAATACAATTTCATTAATTCAGTTGCAGAAGATTGTTTGCCTTTGATTAAAACAGATGTCACCCATTTCACATGGAGACGAATATAATCATTTCTGCCATGTGTACTTTTCCCCTCTAATAATGACTTTGTGTGTGTGTGTGTGTGTGTGTGTGTGTGTGTGTGTGTGTGTGTGTGTGTGTGTGTGTGTGTGTAATAGGCAGAATTACACCTTAAGGAAACCCAGAGAAGGAAGGAGATAATAAACATGCATTCATGATGCCCCATGATAGTACAGAAACTACACTGCAAAACAAAAGAACTCTCCTTTCAGCAGATATGATAACATGGAAAAATAAAACTGTGTAGAGCTACATTTTAGCTGCAAAATTTTAAACAAAATATCAATCAAATATGATTCCATACTTTAAATCATAATTTTATGATTATGTATTTGAATTGCATTGTGACCTCACAATGGCTTTCAAGAGGACAGCGTGAATTAATGTACTTATTCTCTTATAAACTGATGGTAATATTGTTTTAATTACCAAACTGCTTTAGTTTAGTGTACTCATACAGTCATCGTGGATTTTTACTGATTATTCAAATTAAGATAATCATGACAGAAACCCTCTGATTGGCTGATTGGTTTGTAGCTCAAAGATTGACTGAACTGCCACATAAAACCAAGTTACTTTTCTCTGTGTAGATGAAACTGATTTTACCCTAGGACCAGATGTGACCAATTTCCACCAAGATAAAAAGGGAATGTAACTATGAAATATTTGGATATCTTCTCAGGGATGAACAATGGACTAAATCTCATCTGTGGTGGTGATTGCAGCAAACCTGAATGACCGTTTTATTTTTTTATGAGTACTGTTAGTCAATTTGCCTCAGTTTGATTTTGTTGATTGCAATGCAATTCTATAGAAGATTGCTACATTTATCTGTCAGAAAAAATGGTTTATGTTTTCTCGTGCATATCTCATTAACAATATGTTATCCATGCATTAAGTCAAATATTTTACTCATAAATCAGTTTTATTGTACACAATAAATAATTACAGAATTTTTGGAAATTTCATTTGCATTCCTAGAAATCACACCTGTAATTACAAAAAAAGGTAAATTAATTGGGGAAAAAAGCAAATTAATTGAATTCCATTCAATTTCAACCCATTTGGTAAAATAATTCAGCAAAAATTCTCCATTGTATGTCTTTGTCCAGTATTTTCGTCCGATTTAAATTGGTGTGGCACACTGAACAATCATGCATGTCATATTCTAGCATGTCATATTCTATAATAATGATCCATTAATAACTAAGGTTTGTTTTACTCACCTTCTCATAGGTTTGAAAGACAGGCTGGAAGTGTCCAGACAATGTTCTTATTTCATTACTGCCACAGGGAATAGAGTTTCTTTATCAATAACTATTTCATTTTGTTACCGGAAAACCTTCAAATAATTATTTTTACTGCTGTGTACCATGACACAGTGACCTTGGTAGTTATAAACACTGGCTTTTTTTCTTCCCTATTCTAAAATGACCAGACACTCTTAATCTCTTGTGAGTCTTATTAATGATTTTACATTGAACTTGTCTTCATACCAAAGGATAGCTCACACCAGTAGCAGTTCAACTCTAGATGTCTTATATAACCCTTCTCTCTTCAGCTAGCGGTCCAGATGAATATGTGCTATGACCCACAGCCGTGTTACTTCACTTTCTAAGGTACTTCAAGCCCACATCATTGTTCTCCCTGTATTTCTTAGAGTTACATAATCTCTTTAGCATGTCCATAAAAAGGCCCCACACATTCCATCAGAACACCCTGCTGTGCTGTGTCAGGTCTGCTTCTCTCCTTTTTTTTCCTAGTTTCTTTTCATATATTATCACCTGTTCTTCACCAACCAGTAGTCCTGTCCATCCTCCGTGTTTATCACACAGTCAGCACACCATGGTCAAAGTGAAGTTTAGAGCTGCTTTTAAAGGAAATGAACAGATAAGCTGTGATTAAAAAGGAGCTTCTTCAGATTTTGGCTTCATAGCAAATGCAGCAATCTCTCTTTCTGAAGTTCCATAAACTTCAGGGTACATGATTTTTAAAGTTGATAGATTAGCACCAATGAGATTTGCCTTAGCACTTTAAATTGACAGGTCTTCAAAAACTGCCTCTAGATCTGATACCCTCAGGTTCTATGTGGTAAAACATGACCTGAGTCGTAGAATTGGAGGGAGTGACCTGATTGGCGGAATTGGAGGGAGTGGCTGACATCAGTGGAAACAGACACAGATCTTACAGTCTCTTCTAGGGCATCTACATCCAGTCACATAACAAAAGTAGGTGTCCCCAAATATTTTTGGATTGTAATGACACAGCCTTTCTTACCAATCCAAAAACAACAACAACAACAACAATAAACAAAGAATTCACTGATTTGACACAATGCACTATTTTTCAGTCAAGATGTCAGATCAGAGTCCAACAACCTTTTTAAAGTAATTCAGGAAGAATGGTATGGGAATGTGTCCGGTTTAACTGTTTCATGTCACTTTAAAAATCTCTTCTTGCACTACAGGTATCTCTGAAGCCCCTCAGTTCTCCCTGTATTGGAAAATGATTTAGTTCTAGAAAAGGTTTGGGCTGTGGAGAAGGCTTGCCCGAGCCTCCAAGGGCAGGAGTCTTCTACATCAAAACCTCCTTCTCCACTGACATATGCAAAGCTGTTGGCTATCCAAACATTGCTGCTCAGTTAGAGACACTATATATGAAGAGCTGATTAATACCATGTCAGTCAAGTAGTTCAGTATGTTATGGACCGGAACCTGTTGGTGGTTTGAGAGTCAGGTGAATTTAGTCTGGGTCTCACTCCTCAGTAGACCTGTAGATTTTCCTCATAAACCACTGCAGCAATTTCATACAATTATAATACAGGAATTAACTAATTTACCTACGAATTAGATTAAATTAACGTAACTAACTGGTAACTATTTTGACACTCAGTTTGGCTACGGAGGCCACAACCTCCTTGGCCAGTCCAGACCACACTGGCTTCATCCAGTCCCCTTTTGACCTGTCTGTGTATTTTCTGCTGATGTTTATGGTAATATCTTTAAGCCACAATGAAGGATTTAGGTTGGTCTGACTGTGCTGGGTTTGCATAAAACTCTGTGACAGGTTTTAATTGGGTGCTTGTCGCAGATTCGTTAAACCGAATGCTTGCCAATCAAATTATATTGAATTTTTGGAATAAAGCAGGTGAAATAGTGGAACATCTGTTAGAGAGAACTGCATGTGCCATATGTTCCTTTTTTTTGCAATATGGATATTATACTTTGATAATGATATAATGACATAATATACGATCTGTTTGCATACTGGTCAAACAGAAATACTTTAAATGCCTCAAATGACATTGAAAATGGACACCAACACCAAAGAAGAGCCCCTGTTAACAGTCTGGCATTTTCAGTGTTAACCTGTGAGGAACAGCAGTCAACACTTCCAAGTGATAAACTGTCTGTCTCTAATGGACAAAATGAAAAGATACACAAAAATAAAGGTTTCTCAAAGACTGTTTTAAAAAAACATAGAACATCACCGGGCATCATTATTCGTTGTCATATATCTGACACTGTAGTGAGTAATGCAGTGAAAGTAATGCAGCACAAACACACATTTCTATTTATTTATGTTGTTCAACCACCACTGTGAGGCAAACCACCCTGTGTAGGCGAGAACTAGTTTGTAAGGCTTGTCGTGCCAAGGGTATAGGAAAATTCTGGTCAGTTGTTCACTGTGAATATTTAACTTAATCTAAATATGATTTTGCTGTGACCATAGCCTTATTTCAGAACCTGAACCCAGTGAAATTACAATTATTTTGAAAAAGTCTGTTTACAGCTCAGCGCCCTGAACACTGAACCCAGAAATTATTCAGAATATACAGCTGATTAATACCATGTCAGCAAAGTAGTTTATGAGGCCCCTCTCCTAATAAATCAACACTACATATACTGAAGATTGTTGATTGTGATGTGTTTTGTATTTTTTTATAGATTGAACACAACATTTCTTACATCATATTTTCACACACACCACACCTAAATGGCTTCTAATCTGATTTTCACACACCACACCTACTGCAAGTGTGTGAAAATGGGTGTGTAATTCTGAAACCCTTCCACTGACGTGTAAGAGAATTTTCTACACTACAAAATGTGAAAGAATTCAATATTATGTTACTATAACTATAGTTTTAGTGTTGAATGTGTCAGTGCTCTCTGTGTGTGTTTGAATGCATTTCAGATCTTCATGAATCTTGAATCTTGAATCATTGTCTATCATAGCAGGCAGTTGATCACAGTGTTAATCAATCAGCTGTTATATCAGGTGTGGTAGCACAATGCTTAGAAAACAAACATGTGTAGGATCTTGAGGAAGAGATTTAAAACTACTGTCTTAGAGCGAGCTTAAAAAGATTATATATATATATATATATATATATGTATATATATATATATATATATATATATATATATATATATATATATATATATACACATAAAATATATGTGTGCACATATCTATCTATAATATGCACATATATTATATAGTATACAGTGTGTGTGTGTGTGTGTGTGTGTGTGTGTGTGTGTGTGTGTACACACACATACACAACTGGTCAAAAGTTTTAGAACACCTCCATTTTTCCAGGTTTTATTGAAATTTATGCAGTTTAATGTCTCAATGTACTCTGAAATTAAAGCATAGAACACAAAAAAAAACAATTGGAGATAAAAAAAAGAAATCATGGAATTTTTCTGTTTAACACAATTTAATCTAAATTTTTGACTCATCAAAATAGACACCTTTTGCAGATGTAACAGCTGAGCATATTCGTGGCATTCTTTCTACAATGGAACTCAAATATTGTTCTGAATGTTCTTCACAACACTGTTGCAGAAGTTCCCACAAATGTGTTGCACTTGTTGGTTGCTTAACTTTCACCCCTCTGTCCACTTCATCCCAAACCAGCTCAATGGGGTTGATGTCTGGAGACTGTGCTTGCCACTCCATGATTTGAAGCCTACTGTCTTGCTCTTTACTTCAAAGGTAGTTCTGATATAGTGTGGAGGTATGTTTTGGTTCATTATCTTGCTGTAGGACGAACCCCTGACCAACTAGACGTAGACCAGAGGGTGTTGCATGGCGCTGCAAAAGCCCTTTTGGTTCAGGGTGCCAGTCACTATGTGCAAGCCGCCTACTCTGGATCCAGTAGGCGGCTTCCTCCTCCATGTTTGACAACTGGTGTCACACACAGAGGAACAATCCTTTCACCTACTTGACAGCGTATAAAAACCCTACGTGATGAACCAAAGATTTAATTCATCGGTCCATAAGACCTTCTTCCAGTCTTCAGTAGTCCACTGCCGGTGTTTCATGGGCCAGGAAAGCCTCTTCTTCTTATTTTGCCATTTTAGCAATGGCTTTCTTACTGCCACTCGACCTGTCAAACCTGCAGCTCAAAGTCCTCTCTTCACAGTTGAAACTGAGATTTGCTTACTTCAATCACTGTTAAGCTGGGCTTGAAGCTGTTGTCCTGGGAGGTGCCTGCCACGCAAGCTGTTCACTCTCAGAAACTTGTCTTCTGATTCAGTTGTGCCGTTGGGTCTGCCAGACCTCTTCTGTCAGAGTTTCCTCCAGTTTCCAAATGGCCTTTGATGGTGTAGGAAACTGTATGCACTGACACCTTGGCTTTCTTTGCAATTTCTCTAAAGGCAAGACCTACATTTGTAAGGGTTATAATGATCTGTCTGTCTTCCTTTGTTAATTGCCTTTTTCTTGCCATTATGATAGCAATATACTACTTCCTGCAGCGCAGTCTTGTTCAAATAATGCTTCAGAGGGTGTAGTAACACAGTCCGTTCTAACATTGCTTTTATACAGACAAAGGGTTTTGGCAACCTGAACTTTTTTTTTTCAACCTCTTGCAGATTAACTGCTTACTTTTGTTCCATTTTGGGTCATTCACTAGGCATGAACTGCTTAAATTTCAATAAAACTGGAAAAATTGGGGTGTTCTAAAACTTTTGATAGGTAGTGTATATATACATATAGTGTTTGTGTGTGTGTGTGTGTGTGTGTGTGTATACACACACAATATGTATATTTGTCATGCTGGTGGTGTGGTGCAGGACCCAAGTGCAAGACACGATGATGGAGGTGACAAAACGGAGGACTTTACTGACAAAATAAAGATGAAAATACAAGTGCAAAACAGGAACAAAAACCGATAACAAAAGGTGCAGCATAACAGAGTGCAAAATACACAAACAACGATAGACAAAGGACAAGGCAAACACTAGGGCTTAAATACAGAGGGAGAACTAAACAGGGCAAAACAGGATTGGTTGAAATTAACGAGGTTAATAATGAGACAAACAGGAACAGGTGAGGGGCGGAGACAGACAGAACAACAGCACAAAGACCGAACAAAGCAAAATGGAGGTGCAGGCCGTGACAATATTGTCGTGCCAGTGGTAAAGGGAAATTCTGGTTATCACTAGAAGCGCCGAGCGCCGGTCATTTGACCACTGTGACGTCTTACTAGAAGCGCCGTGCTGGTTTGACCTACTTATACTTATAAAAATTAAATCTTTGCACTCGGTCAAATTTCAGGACCGTCCTTCCATGACTTTTCCTAGATTTGTGCATTTTATCACCCAGTATCCTTAAATTTTCGAAATCACCCCGGTACAAGCTAATTTAAAGCTATTTTGCTTCTAATTCTGTGAACCTTCTATCAGCCTCGCGTTCGGCCATGTTGTTTCCTGCCTTTCAAGGCCGCGATTCCCTTTTCTCGCAGCAGATGGCGCAAGGGCTCGCTCGTACTAGTTTTCTGTCTTTTTATATATGTATATTAATATATATAAAACCCTAATATATATAGAGAGAGAGAGAGAGAGAAAGAGAGAGAGAGAGAGAGAGAGAGAGAGATATCAGGGTTTTATATATATATATATATATCGAGAGTTATAAGAGTCATAAATTAATATTACATAATGTGCAAAAATGACGACAGTTTAATAACTATGAAGCGCATTTTTGTTTCATTGGGCGTATCAATTGTCACTGATTTTTGCACTAGCCTACTTGAACCATGCGTAATTAGCCATCATATGACTGATAGTTCGTGTGTAAACTATGGTAAGCTTTATTCTCATGTCATGACATTACATTATTTTAGAGCTGCAAAAATAATTTACAGTATTAAAATGCAAATGTTTTGTAAAGCGGATAAACATACAATAAACGCATTTTTGTTTCACGTACAGTTTTGGTTCACTGTGAATATTAGACTTAATACTAATATCACTTAGCTGTAACCATAACCTTATTTCAGAACCTGAACCCAGTGAAATTACAGTTATTCTGAAAAACTCTATAGCTCAGCGTTCTGTACCTAGATATTATTCTAAATAACTCTTCATCATTCTGAACATATATTAAATAATAGCATTAAAGTAGCAAGTACAATAATACTCTTCGAATTCAGTACCTTCAGCTAAGTTTCTGGATCCCCACATTCAGCAACTTGGAAATAATTTATCACATACTCCAAGAGTGGGAAAATGAACATACACGTTTATTACAGCGATCAAATTCAAATGGTACAGAATGAATCTAATGTTGAATAAGTTGTGATTCAGGTGGAATTTAGGCACATCCGCTACCCACACATACATACAACAGCATCTAAACTGCTCACAAGAAGACAAACAACTACGCGAGTATGAGGCATTACTCACGAAGAGGCATGCCTGACAAAAAAGAACTATCTGAGTGATGTTCTAGTGGAGTTACTTACACACAAAAGGGAGTTACTTACACACGCACACACACAAACGCACACACGCGCACACACACACACGCACATGCACACACATGCACATGCAGCTGTCAAAAGTATTCATTTATTGTTATGCCAAGGCTTACAACAACTTTTCTTTTTAAAAAACCTTTTTCAGAAATAGCATCTATACATAAAGTAAAACACTGCTGATTTTCCTGTTTGTGGCATTCTCTTTTTCACTATATTTTATCAACTGTTTTTCACCAACCTTTAGTCTCTCTCACAAAGTCACCAGCCAGACATACCATATCCCACAACCAGCACAACACAGGTTATTGCTGCTACACCTTGGCTCATTGTAGACACCTACAATCAATAAAACATAAATCCACCAACTAACTGACCATTCTAACCTTTTAAAGAGATAACTCTACTATTTCCACCAGCTCATTAATTTTAGACCAAATCTAAAAAAAAAGTAATTTAGTTGTAATATAATGTATTTTCAAAGCTTTTTCTCTAACAAAGCTTTCATTTATTTGCTCTGTACATGGTATAATAGACAATATGTGTGATACTTCTTATATCAAGACTGGTTCTCCAAATGTTACCAGATTTATAGAACTGGAAGGAGCGGCGGCTAACGTCAATGGCTACAGACACAGGTCCCACAGTGCCAACAGCCCGCTGCAGGGCCTTCTCATTCCCACTGGCCACGTTAACAAACCCACGGCAGGTCGCCCCAACAGCACTGGAATTAAAGCGGCAATGGAAGTCCTGTGTGGGGAGATTTAGAGAGAGTGATTATTTAGGTTACAACCTCATCACACTATCAGTGTAGCTCTGTTCGAGACTAAAGTGAGAGACAATTGATTTCCCCCCATGTTCTTATGAGAACATTTGTACTGCATTTATTTAGAACCTGAAAAAGCCATATGTCTGAGAATTGTTGATATTGTTGATCTTATTGATCCCTTGCCTATGACAACTGTGATCTCCAGAAGGCATGTAAGTCAGGAGTGAATAAGTTAAGTGGTGACTGTATCCTCTAGGGTGAGCACTTACCTGGGCCTCATAAGGTTAAGAGTGCACAGTGTCCAGACCTCCATTGGCTTTGATATATTTAAAGGCCCAACTCATCAAACCACCTCTGCATCCTTTATTCCCATAAGGCCTTGAACAATCCACCAGTTGCTGCTCGCTTAGCGACACCAGCTTACCAGTCTTCCTGAACATCTGGCCCTCAAGAGCTCCTGTCTGATAGAGCAAGGGAAGAGAAAGGCATGATAAATATGTTAAATCTGAAAACGCTTACAGACAGAGTTAGATTCTGCCCAATTCTGTTTCTCTTTCTTTCTATCCCTCACCGCACTGAAGGCCCAGCAGGATCCACACTGTCCTTGGTCTTTGACAGGAGTGACATAGCCTTTAGTCCTCCAGTCCACACTGTTAGGGACTGGTGAAGCTGCCTGGTCAACAACGGTTACTTCATCGTGGGACTTCATGCTCTCGGGAAAGCTCAGGCACCCCTTAACGAACATTTCTCTGTACTCCTGGTTATCTTGTGACCAACATTAAATTACTCAATTTAAATGAACAGAACTGAAATTTGGTTTCCAAGAAACCAATGTGTAAAGAATACATTAAAATCATCTGTGCATTTTGGTGAAAAGAAACCATGACATGGTTATTCTGCTGCTTTAAGTCCCAATGTATGTTTTAGGAATGTGCACCTAGTTATGTACCTTTTCATCTGTTTTCTGCTCACTCCCCATGAGCATGGCAAAAGTGCCATATGCTGCTCGTTAAACTGAAATGTATGTCATGGCAAAATATCTTAGGTAGAGGATACACACAGGATTATTATTTTATTTTATACCTTTTGAGCACAATAGCCAGATTTTTTTCTTGTTTTCTTTTTTCCTCTCTCTCTCTCTCTCTCTCTCTCTCTCTCTCTTTCATTTTATTTAAGTGTAAATAGTTGCTACCTGTATTAGAATTTTATTTTCCAATGGATGTTGCATAACATTGAAAATAATGTGTTGGAAGAAAAAATCTAATCAAACACATCAAATGCTCCGTTTGATCTGTTTGAACCTACTGAATGCTTAGTAGTTGTTCATGAATGTATTAACTAATTTTAGAAAGTCAGTCTTAATTATGCAAACTTATAAAAAATTATACACTGTAAGCAAGTAATTCAACAGCACTCTGACTGTCCACTGGACATATCTAAAGAGCTCATTAACACTATGTCAGCAAAGTAGTTTATGAGGCCCCTCTCCTAATAAATCAACACTACATATACTGAAGATTGTTGATTGTGATGTGTTTTGTATTTTTTTATAGATTGAACACAATATTTCTTACATCATATTTTCACACACACCACACCTAAATGGCTTCTAATCTGATTTTCACATACCACACCTACTGCAAGTGTGTGAAAATGGGTGTGTAATTCTGAAACCCTTCCGCTGACATGTGAGAGAATTTTCTACTTAACAAAATGTGAAAGAATTCAATATGTGCTTGGATGTGTGGATGCTATTGTAAGTATAAGGCAGCTTCTCATAAATGAATAACAGGGTGTTAAGCAATGAATGTGGGGAAATACTTTAATACTAACAATACTTTTAGTGGTGAGTGTGTGTTTTTGTGTGTTTCAGATCTTTGTTATATGATTTGTTTATATCCTTATGTGTCTGAGTGAGGTAGAGCATTTGTAATGGTTTACATTGTCCATCATAAGAGGCTGTGGATCACAGTGTTGATCTGTTGATAAGGAGTTAAGTAGTGTAATCAGCTGTTAAATCGGGTGATAGTGCAGGGCTAAAAACAAATGTGTAGGATCCCCAGGAACGGAATATAAACCACCATCTCAGAGTGAGGTAAAAAAGATTCTATACATACACACACACATATATATGTGTGATTTATATATGTGTGTGTGTGTGTCTTTCATATATATCATCTATCATCAAATTCATCCTATAGATTTTAGATGAGGATTCACTTTCAGCATCTGTATCAGTGAGAGCGGTCCAGACACTCAGCTTACAACAGAACTTGAAACAATTAAGACACAAACAAGAGTCAACCTTTTATGGTGAGCTGCCAGCCTTAGCGGATCGCTAAAAAACAATAGTTACTATTCTGGTGGCCTGGTTATTGTCACCTTTATTGGTTATTTCTATTTAAATTTTCACTGTATCATATATATTATTACCCTGCACATGAGCTGTTCATTTAAAGTGTGTTGTTAAATGAAACAAGTTCAGTGTGTGTAAAACCTCCCTTCTTGTCTTTGACTGAAAATGTAGGCACAGCTCAGGCTGATAGTTATAGTGCTGCTATCACTATGCTCCACATTGGATAAATAGAATATAGTTATGAATGGATTGTGCACAATGAAACAAGTGTGAACTGGATATGTATAAATCTGCAGCAGAGACCTCAGAGACCAGATGCTTTGCCATTTTTTATTGATGCCTGTGTTTTTATTCTGCTGGTTTCATTCAAGTTCCTCAACTCTGCAATATTCCATGGGAGTTGATCGTTCAACTATAGAGGGGAGAGGGCAGAGAGAAGACATTTACGCATTTTCTCACAATGTACACTGAATATTCTGCTTTAAAACACTCTAAAATAATTCTGCGTGGCTGTCCAAGTTCTATCAAGTCCAGGGTTATTACAGGTAATGAAAACTAAGACTAAAACTAAAACTAGCAGTGAAAAAATAATTTCGTTGACTGAAATAAAAGTGTCAGTTTTCAAAGACGCAAAAATTACATAAAAAGTACAACAAATACAGCAACACAAACTAAAACGCAGTAGAATTGCAGGTAAAATCAGCTTTGTTGTTGTTTCATTTTCATCCGTTCATTTTCAAAGTCACTTATCCCAATTAGAGTTACGGGGTGCTGGAGCCTATCCCAGCACTCATTGGGCGAAAGGCAGGGAAACCAGCCTGGACAGGTCGCCAGTCCATCACAGGGCAGACACACATACAAACACACTCATCCACACATTCACACCTAGGGGCAATTTAGTGTCTCCAATTAGCCTGATCTGCATGTCTTTGGACTATGGGAGGAAACCGGAGCTCCCGGAGGAAACCCACACAGGCACTGGGAGAACATGCAAACTCCACACAGAAAGGACCCTGGCCACCCAACCAGGAATCGAATCCAGAACCTTCTTGCTGTGAGACGCCACTGTGTGCCCCATTTCATTTTCTTTATTCCTTTTTCAGCTTCTATAAATCTAGGCTTTCCTTATGATACCTGAAAAACTAAAACTAATTAAAAACTAATCTAAAACTAGTCAATTTCTCAAAATAAAAATAAAAATAAAATTACTTATGCACCTGTAAAGCTAATTAAAACCAAACTGAAAGGCTAAGTTAAAATTAAAACAAATGAAAATTTCAAAATTATAATAATCCTGATCAAGTCTGTGACTGACTTAAAATGCAGATTGCTTCTTTAAGGAGACCTACGATCCTAAAACCACCAAAGAATAATTACAACGGTGGGAAAAACACATTGGTTTGTGTATTTCCCTGTGAACTGGATGTTTGGCTCCATACCCAGGCCTAAGACAGACCAAACTTCTCTATTTGCTTCTACAAATTTGTGTCAGGGAAAACTGACTGGAAGTGCCAGGCCAAATATTAGAATGGCTCTAATATTACCCAAACGCAGTAAAAACAGTCAGTCATCGTGTATGAAAAAAATTGTGCACCAAACATACCCTTAGATACGAGGATAGACTGCCACAGAAGCAATACCACACTGGTTATTGTTGTTCCTGGACATTTTGATGTAGCCTCGGTCTCCCCAGTAAATGCCCCAGCTGAAACAAGCAAACACACACGCGCACATGTGCATGCACACACACACACACACACACACACACACGTACACACAGAGCTGTCTAAAGTATTCATTTATTGTTGTGCCAAGGCTTACAACAACTTCTGTTTCGAATTTCAGAAATAGCATATATACATAAAGTAAAACAGTGCTGATTTTTCTGTTTGTGGCATTCTCTTTTTCACTATTTATATTTCATTACCTGTTTTTCACCAGCCAGTAGTCTCTCTTCCAACGCCGCCAGCCAGACGTGCCATACCCCACAACCAGCACAGCATGGCCAAGTTTCGTGCTGCTACACCTTGGCTCATTGTAGACGCCTACAATCAATAGAACATTAATCCACCAACTAACTGACCATCCTAACCTTTTAAAGAGATATCTCAACTATTGCCACAATTTCATTAATTTTAGACCAAATCTAAAAAAAATGTAATTTAATAATAATATAATGTATTTTCAAAGCTTTTTCTCTAACAAAGCTTTCATTTATTTGCTCTGTACATGGTATAATAGACAATATGTGTAATACTTCTTATATCAAGACTGGTTCTCCAAAACGTTACCAGATTTATAGAACTGGAAGGAGCGGCGGCTAACGTCAATGGCTACAGACACAGGTCCCACAGTGCCAACGGCCCGCTGCAGGGCCTTCTCATTCCCACTGGCCACGTTAACAAACCCACGGCAGGTCGCCCCAACAGCACTGGAATTAAAGCGGCAACGGAAGTCCTGTGTGGGGAGATTTAGAGAGAGTGATTATTTAGGTTACAACCTCATCACACTATCAGCGTAGCTCTGTTCGAGACTAAAGTGAGAGACAATTGATTTCCCCCCATGTCCTTATGAGAACATTTGTACTGCATTTATTTAGAACCTGAAAAAGCCATATGTCTGAGAATTACCTATGATACTGTTGATCTCATAGATCCCTTGCCCCTTGCCCAGAGTGCGAATTATACAATGACAATCAGGGGTGTCACGTTTTTCTCCAAGGCTGTTTAGCATAGGGATATATAAATGTTTCGACCCCCCCACTGAACTGTTGTTTTTACTTCTTTTGGTGGGGTTAGACTACCCCCCCCCCCCCCCCCCCCCCCGTAATTCAAACCCTGCCCTTGCCTATGACAAAATGCACGTAAGTCAGGAGTGAATAAGTTAAGTGGTGACTGTGTCTTCCACAGTGAAGACTTACCCGACCCTCATACGGGTAAGAGTGTGCAGTGTCCAGACCTCCATTGGCTTTGATATATTTAAAGGCCCAACTCATCAAACCACCTCTGCATCCTTTATTCCCATAAGGCCTTGAACAATCCACCAGTTGCTGCTCGCTTAGCGACACCAGCTTACCAGTCTTCCTGAACATCTGGCCCTCAAGAGCTCCTGTCTGATAGAGCAAGGGAAGAGAAAGGCATGATAAATATGTTAAATCTGAAAACGCATACAGACAGAGTTAGATTCTGCCCAATTCTGTTTCTCTTTCTCTCTATCCCTCACCGCACTGAAGGCCCAGCAGGATCCACACTGTCCTTGGTCTTTGACAGGAGTGACATAGCCTTTAGTCCTCCAGTCCACACTGTTAGGGACTGGTGAAGCTGCCTGGTCAACAACGGTTACTTCATCGTGGGACTTCATGCTCTCGGGAAAGCTCAGGCACCCCTTAACGAACATTTCTCTGTAGTCCTGGTTATCCTGTAAACAACATGTAAATACTCAATTTAAATGAACAGAACTGGAACTTGTTTTTCAAGAAACCAATGTGTGAAGAATAAATTATAATCATTTGCACAGTTCAGTGAAGAGAAACCATGAGGTGGATATTCTGTCGCTTTAAGTCCCAATGCACAGTACAACTATCATGTAGGTTTTAGGAGTGTGCACCTGGCTATGTAGCATTTCTTCTACTGTTTGGTTACTCCCTGTGATCATAGCCAAAATGTCATACACTGCTTGTTGAAATGAAATGCATGTGTGTCATATAAAGATACCCAGTAGAGGTTTTATCCTTTCAAGTATTTGTCTGATAACATTATTTTGTTACTAATTGCTAAAGTTAAAATAACAACAGAGATATCTCATAGTTCACCCCAAGAACATACAGAGAGATCTATTATTTTTCAGACAGAAATTAATTTGCCCCTTAATTTGGCCTAGCTGTTGGCCTTTTTTTTTTTTCACTTTTGTTTAAGTGTAAAGAGTTGCTAATTGTATTAGTATTTTATTTTCCAATGTATGTTGCATAACACCGAAAGTAATGTGTTTGAAGAAAAAAAATCTAATCAAACTCATCAAGTGCTCCGTTTGATCTCCTATCCTACTGACTGCTTAGTAGTTGTTCATAAATCTATTAACTAATTTTAAAAAGTCAGTCAGTCTTAATGATATGCACTGTAAACAAGCAATACAGCAGCACCCTGACTGTCCACTTGACATGTCCGAAGAGCTGACTAATACCATGTCGGCAAAGTGGTTCAGGCCCAGGCGGTAGCTTTTGATGCCCTTGTCAGCCAATATGTTGTGGGCCATAACATATTTGCGGTTTGAGAGCCAGGTGAGTTTACGTTGGGCCTCTTCTTCAGCAGACCTGTAGATTTTCCCTGAGAGAACAACAAGCATGAGTCACTCAGAGTTGTCAAAATCTGAAAAACACCACTGTCCTAGACAGTTCCAAAAAAACACAAGGCAAAAACACTATCCAAAAAACAGGCAGAGGTCAAAAAGGTAACATGAGCGATGCAAACGAACACAGGAAACATGAAAATGGTGAGATAATCCGGCAAACTAGTGGGGAAACAGACAGGGCTTAAATGCAGTGGCTGATGAGGTAAATGGCAGCAGGTGAGCGGAAACCAGGCAGGAAACAGCGTAAAACATGGACCAGAGCAACCTGGAACAGACAAGACATGCATGACAGGACACAAGGAAAACATGGACTAGGATCTGGAAGAGCAAGGCTGGACCGTGACAATCTAGGCTTTCCGTGGTTAACTTAATTGAAAGATCAACCACACCTTGAGGTAACTGCATTTCTATAACAGCAAAAGACTGCTCTCAACAGTCTAAACCATCTCTTTTTGCAAAGTGTTGGATTTGACTTATTTCACCTGTACATACCATGTAGCAGTGAACTGTAGTCAGTTCAGCTAACTATTCACACATATATGTCAATGATAGGAAATTTTTGGTAATAGCCAATTAGTTGAATTTTAACAGGTGATTTTCTTTAAATATTAGAATTTGTTTTCCAAAAATATATGCATAACTTTAGCCTAAACTGGTAAATGTTTGTTTCTGTGTTTGTTTTTGCTAATTACATATAAATTAGTATTCAAAAATAAATATATTATTATTTCACAAATACTGCTGCTATTACTATTACTATGTTGGAAACAGCTTTATTCAAGTTTTTGCAGAATTTTTAAAGTCCTTAGCCAAACTTTTTCATAAATACTGAAACTTCTAAACTGTATTTAAATTATTTGTTAACAATAACAGCGATAAATGTAAAAATACAGAACCACACAAAGCACACACAAAACACAAATACAAACACACCAATACATACACCCCCAAACCAGAGCTCTATATACACCGTGATTGTATATACATACCCATACATTCACATATTCTCCGTACTTTCCATTTTCTATTTAATAAAAACCACTAAAGAAACATCTTGTCTTGCATTCTAACTGGATGCGCCATGGCGGCCATACATTTCCTGTGAACCATATACAGTCCTTCACACACATACACATCACAACAAAACTCGTAAAAGCTTTCCCCAGCTAATAGTTTGCAGCATTCAATCATCTTAATCTAAATTAACAAAAGCTGTCTATTAAATGAACAATAAACTTTTCTGTCATTTTTATGTCCATTATTTTCTGTGTAAATTCCATACATATAGATTTCATCAAATTCCTCTACACACTTTATCCACACCTTAAATTATACCTGTGGTGTACGACAGACCCTTCACCGTGTCATGCTTATCAATCTTTATAATACGCCAAATAACTTGCTTTGTATTTTCTGACGCGCTTTCCTATCATTTTCCCTTTACTATATTTTTTTATATTTTAAACATTGATCTTTCCATCTCCAAACTTTTTTCTCTATTTTCTTGATTGCCGGTACGTCATTGTTTACTCGTCATTGACTGGAGAAGGCCACCGCAGGATTTAGGAAGGCGTGATTCCTGCTATGGTGAGGGAAGCCTGAACCGACAGTTATGCGGATTTGCCTCCAGTCTACGCGGCGTATACTGTCCGTTTTCTTTAATTAGTGCGGTGGTTCAGTACAGGGAGACTCGTTTTGTACGTTTGGCTTTGGATAACCTGCTCCTTATCGCAAAGGATTATCGCAGTGGAATAGTGGTTGTTGGACTTCCCTGCGGATTGTTGCCCCGACTCCTCACTCCTCCTGCCGGCTTTTTCCCAGTTTTCCCCACGTGACTCTCCCTTCCGTCTTAAACTGTCTGTTATTCTCCCTTCATAAGTAATTTGACTTGCATGGCTGGCAACGATTTCATTCATTGCTGATGCTGTCGGGTGGGATACGTGGATTCTTCACGGAGAGTGTAGTTTAGGAGTGACGAACTCCTTTCCCTTATTTCTTCAAGGTAAAAGAACGTTCAGTTCTGCCCTGTGTAGGCTATATGTAAATAAGACCAGTGAACTGAATCAGTAAAATTATGTACTGTATAAACTTTGTTAACCGACGTCTTGATTGTTATCATTCGGGGTTTTTTTCCTTCTCTTTCCTTTTTTTTTTTTGTTTTTGTACAACCAGAAAATATTGTTGCACTTCCATGCCAGCATTTGACATTTCCAACCGACCAACCTTTATGACGCTTCTCAAATTGGACCTCTAAAAACCCGAAAATATATATTTTGGTTTTGACATATGTGTTGTTAATTTTCTCTGTTTTCATTTTGGGAATATTGCTTTAAATTTCTGAATGCCTTATGTTTACTACCCTGAAATTTGAGCTAGTTGCGACAGGCTGCATATGAATCTAGGCCCTACTAGACAACATATGCCGGTCTGATAGGAGTAAAAGTGACCTAGTGTAGACTTGCCTATTTTCTTTATTTTTCCCTTCTTCTTCTTCTTCTTCTCTCTCTCTCTCTCTGTGTCTCTTTCTCTGTGACGCTCCTGAAGGGCGTCTGGCGCCCAACTAAAAAAAAATATATATAATAGTTCCTTGACAGACGGCCGTTTTTACCGCTACATACCTCTCTTACCTCATACCTCTCATTGTCTGCTAGTTGAAATGCACAAATTGAACCACAAAATTGTTCTTGTATCTGCCTTTGTAATTACACACATGTAATTGCATGCATCATGGATTTGTGAATAACACAGTAAAAGAGAAAGGGACCCCAGTAACACCTTGCAGTCTGTGCTCTCTGAAAGGAGAAACAGTAAATAATCTTTCCATACCAAACTTCATCTTCCAGGTGTGAAACTCCAGGTCCTCCAGTGAGGTGCTGGCAGCACTCACCATTGTCACCAAAGCCACAGCTAAAATCAGCAACTTCATTCTGTAGGAAGGGAGAGAAAAGAATATATCTAATGAAAAAATTATGACGATTAATCACAAGATTTTTTTTATTATTATTATTTATCCATATGTCTCTCTCACTCTCTCGTGCCCTCTCTGTTTCTCACTATCTAGATACCAGCTAAATTGTTATGACAATGTAACAATTTAACTTATTTCTCAATCTCTTTCTTTCTCAGTGTATGAAACAATAACAATATGTAGGTTCTCCTGACCTCTCCACCTGTGTTCTACAGTTGTTGCCACTACTGCAGGGTGAAGTTCAATTTCTCTCTACTGGGTTTATATACAACTCTGTGACATGGTTTGACAAACCAGCTGTTTGCAACAACAAATTAGTATATCATTAAGGGAAATGACACAATAGTATCTGTATGAGAGATCTGCAGGGGTGTAGGCTTTTGTAGACAACCACAGACTTTGAATTCAGTCTCAGTCATACTCAGCTATTAGTTGGTTATGATTCAAATCATCCTCCTCATCAGAAGCATTTATATTTTACAGTTTACATGTGTTGTTTATACCTGATGAATGCAACTTACTTTGTATAAATGGCCAGCACAAAAACCAAAATAATCCAAATATTGTTTTGTTTTTATTTTATCCTGAACAACTGTAAGCTCCCCATTGCTGGTTTGTCACAAAATCACAAAGATCAGCAAATCTTTCTAAAATGGCTACACACAACTCTCTATACTAAGCACATTTTTTGCGAAACAGATCTGATTTTCTTTTCCAAGTACCTAATTTTTTCTCACAAACAAATTTTGTTAATCTTTTTGAAAAAGACTAAAATCACTATGGGCCATTAGCAGAATATGATGTGTTCCATGATGTGCAAGATACTTTTTTTTAGGCTCCTCATCTCTGAGGTGTCCATGGAAATTGGTCTTTGACTGAAACAGGACAACTGGACAGAGGTCAGGGAACAGACTTTGATGTATTCCAAAAGGGAACACAGATAATTTTTCTTTAAAATGGCCTTGTCTGTTTATCCAATTCACCTCTGTCTGGTTCTCCAGTTTCAGTGAATTTCAAAGACTCCTTTAATTCCTCTATTAAGTCTTATGTCTGTCTGGGAAATTTGGCCACAGGAAAGCAAATCTGTGACAGGCCACAAGTAATGAAATTGATCAGTGTCAATACCACACTGGTTTGTTTTGTTGCTGAACACCTGGATATTACTGTTTTATGCTCAGAGGTAATGATATAGAGAATACTTGCCATTAATGGTTTATTTTAACAGAGGAATTGCTTTTGATTTGTTGCTGCGTTAACTGTTGCTGTGTTAACTCTGGAAACAAGCCTTTTGTAGACTTTTTTTCCCTTGCTTTTTGACTAACCTTTCACAGAGGCGGGCCATTCTGCTGTAGTGAAATGTCCTGTCTTTTTATCAGTCTTTGAAAACTGGTCTCAAAAAGTTGACGTGTTTGGTTTTATCTGTGGCTAAACTTCTCCAAATGAGCTTTTTTTGTCACTTCCTTTCTCCAACATACTGTGCCTTTTTTTAATTTGTGAGTATCTTGGTTTTTAAAGTGTGATCACATCATATATGTAACTGTGACAACTGTTGCTGATAGAGCTGCTGTTAGTGTATTTTTCTTCTCTTCTTCCACCATTCTTTCTTAACATACTGTTGGAAATGTTGCCAATATACATTTGATGTACTGAAAACTACAGCAACTCTTATAGCTTCAATATATCTTACCAATTTAACTAATCTTGCTACTTGCAAATCACTCTCTAGCATTGCAAACATTTTCATGAGATCTGTCCTTTAACAATTACTTTAGTAATCTAATGCTGATTGAGATTTAGTGAACTGTTTGCATAATAAAGGCTCAAATAACCATACCACAAACTTTGACCATTTAAAAAAAAGACCAAAATCATTGTGCAACACAGGATGAACAGAATGTGACATGCTCCATCTCAAGAGCGTGTAGTTTTTAGTTTGGCTACAAGTGTGGATGTTAGGGTCGGTGAGGCCGTGTTTGAGCTTAAGACCCAAAAGCAGACTCCATGGACAAAAATAGTGACATGGAGGATGTTTAATAAAGAAATAGATGCAAAAGACAGCGAAGGTACAGGTAGGGCTGAGGCAAAAACAGTAGTCCAGAACAGGCAGATTGGAGGCACAGAGAGGCAGAAAAACCAGGCAAAAGTAAACAGACTAAACAGAACTCACAAGGCGACAACAGGCGCGGGTCAGTAACAGGCAGACAAAACATCCAGGCAAAAGTACCAAAACACAAGGCAAAAAGTCAACAGTCCAAAAACAGTTAAGGTCAAAGAGCAAAAATACAACGAGGCGAACAACACAGAAAGCAGAGAACTTGGCGAGATAGTCTGGCAAGAAGTGTGGAATTCTGGCAGGGTTTAAATGCTGTGGCAGATGAGGTGAGTGGCAGCAGGTGTGCAGGAATCAATCAGCCAGGGATCAGGGTTAGGTTAAAACATGGACTGGAACAAACCTGGAACAGACACCTGACAAGACATGCAAGACAGACACAGGAAGAACACAAGGAAAACATGGACTAGGAATATGAAGTACTGGGACGGACTTTGACAGTGGATAAATGGTGTGCAATTACAGAAGTCTGTTCTGTGTATGTTTAAATGCTTTGCATTAGTGAGCGACTCTTGTCTATTTGCAGATTTGTATCTTCTTTATGGCTCAGTTCAGGCTCCTCATCTCTGTAGTACCTATGGAAGTCAATCTTCAGCCTGAACAGGCCAACAGAGCAAAAGACAAAAAGGAGATTTTCATGCATTTTCTAAAGATACGCAGAGATTAATCTTCTCAACTTTGTCTGCTTCTCCCATTCAGTTCTGTTGTGGTTGCCAGTTTAAGTGAATTTTTTATTATATTTTTAGCTTCTCTACAGAATACTACAAATGTCTTTCCAGGAAACTTGACTATATATGGCAGGCCAAAATATTAGAATTTAATGTAGTATAAACCACAAGCAATAAAACTGATTCAGCCACACTGGTCGTTTTTGTTCCCAGACAAGTACTGCAACCTCGCTGTACCCAGCCAATTCCAGACGCACAGGCATACCACCGCATAGTTTAATAACTGATTTCTACACATTCCTATAAATCATCAGCTCAGTAGCATTCCTGTGGTGACACTCATACACTGGGACCTGAAAATAGGCGATTTGTCTGGATTTTCCTGTATTGGAGGATGTATGTGTATAATCTCACCCTCCAGCGCTGGTGCAGGGGTTGTGCACTGGTGGGAACCAACAAGAGTAGACGCAATTGCACATGTCCATTGTGGAGAAAAAAACAAAAAACAGAAAGTCTTATACTGAGCCAAATATTAGGCAGGCAGGCAGACATTTCTTATACCTTTGACACCAAATGTTTTACTTCTTCAAGAAAACTTTTCTTTGAATCTTAGTAGAGTACCTTCAGTGTAATCTGTATGAGAAGACATCTGCTGTGCCTTAATTCCTTAGAAGCAAGTATGTAATTCTTTCTCTTTCACTTGAGCACTGTCTTTCCAAAGGCCAAATTACAATGAACCTGGAAGCAGAAGTGGGCCTCAGAGGTAGGTAGCAAAGGACTACTATTGTTTGCATATAACCTGGCTACTGCCCTCCATGGCCCCATACACAGATCCTTTACAACATACAGCTACAAGAGAAAATTTCAAACAACAAAACTGTGGTCAAGAGACACAAAAAGCAGGCACCAGCACGTGCCCCGGTCCTTTGCCACACCACTGACAAACAGACATTATGAATTTATCGTGCTGCAGTCTCCCTCATATAAGTGTGCAGGGGCTTGTGAATTCAATTCTCAGGTTTGGCTCGCTGGTATTGTGACCTCTAACAGAGAAAAACTGTGTCTTTGGTTAAGAGTGTCAGCTAAACGCATTACAGACTTTGGAAAGACCAATCTGACAGAATTTTATGGCCGTTAATGACAGATTTTTACTTATTTTATATCTTCGTGAGCTAAGTATTACAAACATTTCCTATTTGCTAGTTTTCTCAACTCACTTCATGTTGATAAATTCAAAGAGCGTAATCATGTAGACGATGTTTGATTATATGTTTCATAATTTCTGTCTTTTAAGTGGAGCTGACATAAACGTTGGTAAAGCAGCGTTATTTTCACACATACCACCAGAAAATGTTCACACATGGCCCGCTTATGAACTTCCTCCACACTACATTCATGGACCGATATAGATAGATAACCCTCCCACAGAGGTGTGAAAGCATTTTATGCAGTGTATATATGAGAATTTTGTATGTGTGTGAGAGACAAACTGAAAATTACCTATATATTTTCTCACAGAAGAGTGTTATGAAAGAAGATTCTTTTTATTTTACCGAGTGATTGACTCAAAATTCACATTGAAAACCGTCGCTTCATTAGAGAGGTTACTGAATAATTATCATAGCGTGGTTTAGAAAAAGTTTTAGTTTGTGCACTTTCCTTGAATGGTATGTCGAAAATACTGACTTAATCAAAAGATTAGCAACACCAAGAGGTGAATGTATTTCCTTCACACCATATCAGTGCCCTTGCCAACCCACACAATTTCTTTTTGATCCAATGTTTTGAACTGCATTTAGCTCACCCATAACAAGAACAGGTGATAAAACTATTCATGATATACTTAGACAGGGAAAACTAAAAAATACATCATAACTGCTCCTTAATAATTCACTGTTAACAAACTGTGTACTCATGTTTGCAAATAATAGGTAAATTGTTGGAAAATTATGTATTCTTTAATTATTTACAGGTCATTTCTTTATATTATGTTAGCTTTACATTAGCTGATGCTAAATGTGTTTGTTGGATCATTTGACTATTAATGATAACAGAAAAATGAGTTGCTACATGTAAACAAATAATAATTTAATGAGTGATATATTGTCATGTATACACTTACTCAAGTCTCCCTTTTGTACTTTTACAACTACATACATCTTATTAAATTTGCCTCTGATTTGTGAATAATACAGCTGAACACAGAACACATGGTAGAAGTATCTGCACTGTTAATAAATGCCAATGTCAGATTACTCAATATAAGATGTGTTGTCCATTACAGATTCAACAAAAATATGAAAAAGTGCATCCAAAAGTGATCTAGAGCTCATAAAGACACACCCTGGTGGACTGTGTGCAACATACAATGTACTTGTGAAATAAAAAAGTTTTTAAAACAAATGTTATTGGATATTTAGAGTGCTTTCTCTATATGATAACCCATATGACACTCTGCTATAATAAATAATATGAATAAGTAAATGACTCAGGGTAGATAGAATGTCACCATCATTTAAAATGGCTACTGACTACCATGAGAACTATGAGATGTTTTGTAACCAAACTTATCTGTTAGCTGCAAACTCCAGTCTCATGAATTATCGACAGCTTACTACCTCACTCACTAACAGCCTGTTGTACCTAGAGGACGGACCACTTGGCTTCCCAATTAGTAATCCTCACTATTAAGAAAATCAGCTTGTTTCAAGGTATATACTGTATGAATAAATTCATATGAACTGTAATTGTTGGACCTCACTGATAGCGTCAAAACTACATCAAGTAAACAGAGAACTAGAAATGCTAGCTTGTTTGTCAATACTTACAACTGCAATCTTACATCACATTCTCATGTCCCATGTAAAAATATTTGGTGTTTGTTCATTGAACTGTGTTGCCATTATGATGTTACTGCTGAATTTTTTGGCAGAGGTGTGAACTATACAAAAAAGGGAATGTGGACCAATTCTTGATTCCCTACTGGCTTCCATCCGTTTCTTCTTCTCCGTCATCTAAGGGTGTGTTGAGGTAATCTTACCATTATAAGTAAAAAGACACAGACATATGTATCAGTTCAATACAGTTTCATTGTATTAATGATAGCCTTTACTTCTTTTGTCTCTCAGCCAACTTTATATGCTAACAATGAGAATATTTTTGAATATATTTCACATTATTAGAGGTGCCAGTGTCTATGGTTTAGTCATTGCAATTATGATTTTTAACTCCATGGTACAATGCTCTAGACCAAAGCACAAAATGGACGTTTTTCATTCATGTTCAAGCTTCAAGTAATATGCAAGTGTTCGCGTGTTAAATTTCAGATTTTTCTCCCTTGCTGCTAATGTTTTAACCTCTGCCACATTTGCACCTGGGTACTTTTTCTTGAGTCGCCTTGTTTTTGTAAATTCAAAGAAAATAATCAGGTAGATTTACTCATTAAAATGATGAACAGCTTCTCAAAATTACTTCAAGACTCTGTTGCAGGGTCTGTGATGCAGTTTTGACTGGCAGATGCTACCACCTTGTGGTACATAGCGGAGAGTTAAAATATCGTCATGTAGTCAAATGGCACTATCACAACATGTTCGATTTTTTTTAACCTCCAAATGTGCACAATGCACATCATCTGCTGTGTTGGATGACTGATGCAATGAGGAGTTATATCAAGTATTTAAAATATAGCAATTCTGATCACACAAGAAATCGGCCAATATATTTTATATGTCAGCTTCATTATATGTTAAATTCTTAAAAGTGTATAAAAATGTTGCATGCATGTAATCCCTGAACTAAAATTAATATGGAAAAAAGACACAAATGGATGTGTATTCGATGTCTCTGTTTTAATGTGACATGTTTTCCAACAACAGAAAATGATTGAAATAAAAATAAAAGAGAGAGATTGGAGATACCTGTCCTACATTTTCAAGTAATGGGGCAATTGTGAATCTTTGTCCAGCACTTAAATCTCTGCATGACAAATTTGAAGAATCATAAAAAGTAATTCATAATTCTTTACAATTGGTAATTATTGAGTAAGTATGGTTTAGATTTGTTCAGTTCAAGTCAGTCCCTTTGTCCTCTTAAACTCCATGGGAGTGAGTGCATGCACCTGTATAGGAGGAAAAGTGAAGAGGATCATCTGTCTTTCCCACAGTACACTGCATAATCTCTATAACTGGACAGTCTAGCTAACATAAAAATGTCATTTTTAATTGTCATTTTTTTAGGTGAAATTAGTTAGAAACACCAGGCAGGCTTTCACATCTCTCTGAGTCTCTTACTAAGGTTTAATAATTAATAACAGTATTTGGACTGCATATTTATACAGCTGTTAATCAATCTTTTCATTTTTGTTGCATGAAAATATTCCAGCGGTAGATATTTTATGCTTCATAAGTCATTTGATTGTGACCTGAGTGACCTGAGAGGAAATACATATGTTAGTAGGTCTAATCATGTATTAATTGAGTGACTACAGACTGAACTTACCCTTAAACCAGAGGGTAGCTGGCAGATGTAGCAATGCCACACTGATTATGTTTGTTCCTGATCATCTTGATGTATCCCCTCTCTCCCCAGTCAAGGCCCCAACTGTCACAAAAACATTTACACATACACGTACACACATACACATACACATACACATACACATACACACTGAATTAATGACTGACTTCAAAAGTCCTGTTGTACTAAAAAGTTGCCACCACATAATCTTACATCTTGCCTTGGTACTAAAACTCCTCAGCTTGTTCAATAATAGGGTCCTTATGAAGTGTTGTGTTCACTATAAAAAGTTTATTATTTTACATTCAATTACTCTGAACTGGAATCTAAAGAATAATGCCAAACCTGTTCTTCACCAGCCAGTAGTCCTTTCCATCCTCACTGCTGTATCCCACAGCCAGCACACCATGGTCAAGTTCACTGCTGCTGCAATCTGGCTCATCATAGATACCTACAATCAAGCAGTCAGTGAATCAATCAATCAATCAATCAATCAATCAATCGATTGTTTGGCCAACCACTGGATCAGTCAAAGTAACATGATAATATAAGTTAGAAAAGGAACCCGAAACAATTCACTGGAGTGAATTCTTTCCTAGAAAATGTTACCTGATTCATAGAGCTGGAAGGAAGCGTGGCCAGCATCAATAGCCACTGAAACAGGTCCAATATTGGCCACAGCCTCCTGCAGGGCACTCTCATCACCTCTGGTGATATCCACATAACCTGTGCAGGTGGCTCCAATATGACTTGGGTCATAGCGGCACTCCCCATCCTTTACAAAGACATCCATTGAGAAGGCAATTTAACTGAAGTCCAGAATATTCAAAAAGTTGCCACACCATTTGCATTGTGTTGTAAGCACTTATGCTAGAGTTGTAGACAATCGATTTTGTTCAATGGAAAATAAAATATATTTGGATTGCATGGGATGACAATTACCAAAGAACCAAGGAGGTTGTCTACGAAATACTTAAATTTAAAAAAAAAAAATTTTAATTTTTTAACCCATAAAAAATTTTTATTTGTAAGACAACTGGTCCTTAGTGTGTAACATCATTGTGGAGTAATTTGTACTGGTCAATATATTGCCAAACAAATTAGAACTGTCTGTGATAGTTTCCACCTCCATATGACCTCCAGAACTTTTCAGAGTTGTGACTGAGTTGTAGATGACACAATGTCGTGATACCACCAGCATCAGTGAAGCCTTACCTGGGCTTCATAGGGATAGGAATCCTCCGTGTCTAAGCCTCCGTTATCTTTGACATACTTAAAGGCATCATCCATCCAGCCACCGCCGCATCCCATGTTCCCATAATCTCCAGAGCAATCCACCAGCTGCTGCTCGCTCAGAGACACCAGCTTCCCAGTTTTCCTGAATGTCTGACCTTCCAAAGCTCCCGTCTGACAGGAGATGGATCGAGGAAGGATAACATAAGAAGAAACAATAGGGAGGTGCCAAGATGAGAGCAAATAAGGAGCGAAATGCTAGTGAAACAAAGAAGCTACATATTTTTTAATGATACAAACGTGTACCAGAAACTCTCAGATGGGCAACACACACACACACACAGTCACACTATCCCTAACTCTCACCGCACTGAAGGCCCAACAGGATCCGCAGTCTTTCTGATCTTTGACACTAGTTACGAAGCCTTTGTCCCTCCAGTCCACATCTTTGGGCAGCTGAGCTCCCCCTGCCTGGCGGAGGAATGTGACGGCACTGCGGGATTTAGTTCTGTTGAAGGGCAGCAAGCATCCCTTGGAGACTGTCTCTCTGTACTCCTGGTTGTCCTTTGAGAGAAATATTCAACTTAACTCAAAGTAGTCTCAAAATATCACAAGGGGGCAAATTTAGTTTAGATACATGACATTTAGGCATGATTTGCTGAGTTTTTTTTTGGTGAATATCCTTAATTATCTGTACATTTAAAAGAATTTCAAAACGAAACATAATTTCCATAGCTACGGTATAACCTAATCTGCGCTCCATAAAACGTTAAATGTTTAACTATTGCACTCTAATTATCCATTGGATAAGTCTGAGGAATCAAGAACCTATTAATACCATGTCAGCAAAGTAGGTCATGCCCAGACGGTAGCTCTTGATGCCCTGGTCTGCCAGCATGTTATGGACCAGAACCTGACGCCGGTTTGAGAGCCAGGTGAGTTTTCGCTGGGCCTCCTCCTCCGAAGACCTGTAGATTTTCCCTGAGAGACACGCATAAACAGAGATGAGTCACCCAAGGTTGTGTAATTATAAAAAAAAAATCAATTTCCTTTGTCCTCAACCATGTAAAACAAATTGATTTAACTATTGACATTTCATAAAAAATGTCAATAGGATACAAAATTAAAATCTAATGTATGAGCTAATGAGTCTTGGTCAAACAGAAAGTTTGATTTTTCCGTGTCTGTCCACTAGAGGGCATTGCTGATCTCTTTTTGGTAAGTTATCTGATGAGTTTTTCCATTATCAGTTTATTACTTCTATACATACAACAACTATAGTTGTTCCTATCTAAGATGCAAATTACAGATTGTTGCAGTTATAGTACATGCATGCATATGTGCTACATACAAACGTCAATGCTGACATCCAAATAACACACATTAAAAGATGATAAACGACCTTAATGCTCCATTGTGTGCCGTGCTCTTGTTCCTAAGGATAAAATTTAAAGGTGAGAAACAGTAAATATCTTTCCATACCAAACTTCATCTTCCAGGCATGAAACTCCAGATCCTCCAACGAGAGGCTGGCAGCACTCACCACTGTCACCACAGCCGCGGCAAAAATCAACAGCTTCATTCTGTCAGTGGAAAGAAACATGAATGAATTATTTCTGTGTTCTTTTATCTCTCTCTCTCTCTCTCTCTCTCTCTCTCTCTTTCTCTTTGTCTATGTCAATATGTCGAGACAGGTGTGTGCCCTCTACTTGCCTCTCTGTGATCGTTCTGCAGATATATGGGTTATATCTGTAAACCACCTGCTAAGGATGGAGCTTTCTCCCTCTCTCTACAGCATTTATATACAACTCTGTGACAGTTTTTGATCAGGTGCCTGTCACAAAGCCATAAAAACACACGAGACAAAGACTGCTTACGATTCAGAATGTGACAGCAGTAAAGGGAAATTACGCAAGAAAATTTGCATGAGAGAATTGTACATCGTTTTTGAAAAACATTTCCAGTAAACAAAATCTCAAGGAGATGATGAGTCAGTGGGCAAATGTTCACACGTTCCCTCTTTACATTGAACTCAGTATTGCTTATTAGTCACTTATGTTTGTGCGTTTTCATGTTTCTGTCATTCTTCCCCATCAGTTGTTCCTCTTTTTACAGTGTTTAGTAATCACATGTAGAGATCTGACATGACCCATTTCACCTATGTTAAATGTATATGAACATATGTGTACGTAGACCGTGTACTTGTGAGTGTATATGGATATTCAGTCCTAACATACAGATCATTTTATTTTAGTCTCATTATATTTTGATGAATTTTTTAATGAGAGGTGCTGTGTTGAAACTGATATTCCTCCCTCGCCTTGTTTTTAATAGTTGATCACTATTTTAAAATGAGAATAAAAATTCAGCTTACATTTTTAGTTTTGTGCACTTGTCTTGCGTGGGTTGAACACCTTGGTTGTCAAATGTCTGATTTCCTATAAAGTGACTAATAATGTCCTTCCCTTCTTTCCTTTCCTTTTCTTTCATTTTCTCTGAAGCTGTGAAGCTATTTTCTACTTGTTTTTGCGAATGTTAAAACAAGTTATTAATATCATGTGATTCTTCAGTGGTCTGTTTCGCTGGTGGTAAAGAGGAGCTTTATCTAAACAGACACATGCTAAATGAAGCATTCTTCACACTGACCACAAATCATAAACGCAGAGTCACAAGCTCCTTCTGACTGATACAGAACATCTGCTTACATGTCCACGTACACACTCATACACAAGTAACGGCCATTAGAGATGCGATTTGGCCTAAGATGTCTGTCATTAACATTTGTTGCAAGGTTATTAAGTGTTACTAAGTTTCCCCCTCTTCAGTGATACACCCTCCACTGACCTCGGTCTCCTTCTGCAAATGCAACAGTGCTTCACAAGAGAAGAAATGAAACATTGATGTTGCTCATAAATTTTCACAAAAAGTCAACTACTTGCTTATGTGATCATCATCACTATGAAAACGTATTTCAAGTTAACAGACTGTGTGTATGTATTTATGTTATTGTGTATAGGTACTGGTCATTTGTATCCATTGCACCATGGTATTTTAGTCTTGTCAAGGTATGAAAGCCTAAGGGAGGCAACAGCTCCTCACTTTTCTAAATCAAAACAAGTATATTTCAGCATAATTTCGGTCCCTTGAAATATTTTTTCTTTCATGATTTATTTTTTTCAGGACAAGATGATGTTTGGATTTCAAATTTCAGATGCATTTGCAACACTAGGCCATTTAAGGTTATATATAGAAAATCAGGTTAAACACTGATAAAGGGATGAGGTAAATGCATTCATATTTTTCCCCCTCAGGACAATTATACTAATAAATATTACAAACAGAGAAATAAATCATTTTAAGCCCTTACCTTTCATCAGCTACACTAGGAGATAGCAGTTACCTCAGAGCACTATCCAAAATTTGTGAGTACAAAAAATGAAATTTCCTATTTTTAATGTTTCATTTGACTCACCTTTGTATGCAATCTGCAAGAGCACAGGACAAGCAATGGGAAATATTTCCTTTTGTGCATGACAGTAAAAACAGTCATAATGTGCACATAATTTTAATATGTACCAGTGTGTAGGTGAGTTTCAATAACCTAACTGCTCTTTTTTGTAGAGACAGGTAACACATCCTGTTTCCAAACCCATACATCCTGTTTATCATAGCTCTACATTTTCAAATGTTTGGTTTTTTTCTTTTTCTTTTTCTTTTTCTTTTTCTTTTCTTCTCTCTCTCTCTCTCTCTCTCTCTCACTCTCCACCTGTCTTATTTTGTTGAAAACCTTTTATCTCAAAGTCAAAACTTAGGTTAATTTTGGAGTCATGTGCAGACAGAACAAGAGCATTTGTTTCTTGTTTTCTGCACTGTCATTGTTGCGTGGGACAAAGGTTGAAGTCTTGTGCTCATTAAAGCATAATAGTATTATGTCACGAGATTGTTCTGTTCCAAGAAGATGTCAGCAAGAAAATCAGCAAGTAAAAGATGCCTTTGCCACAGACCATATGGACATATGAGCATTGTGGTTACATGATAACTTAAAGAAGCACGTGAACACACATACCAAAGACACAACAGGTTGTTTCACATACAGTGACAAAGATTACAGACTTATGAAAAATCATCACAGTTAGTAACTGTTTGGCTCTGTTTCTGATTTGATTGAGAGTTTTTCTGTAATCATTCAAATTTAAGTGTGTACGTGTGTGTGTGTGTGTGTGTGTGTGTGTGTGCGTGTGTGTGTGTGTGTGTGAAACAGTATTATATGGTATCTGTGGGAGGGGTGTTTTGTACTGTGAACCACACAGCCTAGACAGAGACCACCATCACAGCATTGCACAGGAAAACCAGTGTTTCACTGTACAGACAACAGTTCTGCAGTGTATACCAAAGGTGAGAAAAGAGGTCAAGTGTTGACACTTTTATTGCTTAGCTACTGTTTGCAATCACTGGGAAGTGACTTAGAGTGAAATCAAAATGATGAACTATACGACTGAGAAAAGGCAGTTCACAGCCTCGCCTTCATCGTGGGAGGTAGCATATAAGGCATGTGATAAGTTTTATTCTGTGTTCTGAGGTCATAATTTTTAATAACCCCTTCTTATTGACCACTTTACTGACCTGAGATTCCCAAATAAAAGAGGCTTCCCACTGTCTCAAGACTCCAGGCAAACAATGTTCAGGCAGGCATGTTGGACTTTGTTTACGAAAATATGAGCGTTACAGTATAGCAGTAATATAAGAATGTCACATGATCCTCATACACTTGACCTGAGTCCATTTCGGACTGACTCAGTTACTTTCTGTCAGGAGTATCCTATCCCAACCCACACAATATCCATGTCATTCATACATGCCCTGACTAACCTCAAATTATTTTCAATGTGACTGCTAGAAAATAAGTATGATTCATATCCACAGAGAAGATGGCTCTTCAGCTATCTGACCATCTACTATAAATGTCTGTGACTAATATATCTGACTGATAGTCAGATCTGAAGTCATTTTTAAACGGAAATTTGGTCAAGTCAGACTAAAATCTCAGATAATAACAGGCATCATGCTTTTACCCTTTTACACAAATTATGTGTTGAATGTAGAGCAGCTCCCAAACTGCACACTTACATGTCCAACTGTAAAAACAGCCTTGTACTGAATTTGACATACAGACCCAGCAATTAAATTCTATGATCAGTTCATTAATTGTTCTCTGTTACCTGTAAGTCTGTGCCTTTTTCATTTTAAATATTATTTTACTTTCCATGAGTAAAAAAAGTCACCACAAACTGACCACTTCCCTGAGAAATAAAGCATTGAATGTAATATGAGACTGTATTAGTCTATTCTTGCAGGAATTAATTGTAAGTAATTCTGCTCAGCATAACTTGCCTGAATGAGATCAACATTTTAGTTCAAAATCAGGATGCACTATTCTGTTTTTAAAGGGGTGCATGACCAAAGCAGTCTCTGAAACATTTCAAACTATAGCTATTCAATGTAGTACTAACATATATTGCAGCTGGGGACAAAGTTTAACGTTTAATATTTTGTATGGACTGTCCCTTTAAGTTTCCTGTAAAAAAAAAAATCTAAACATGGTGCAGTTCTGCAGTGAGTGCGGTTAATGGAGGCGCCTCTTTTGTGGCCCATGAGAGAGCAGCCAGTGTCTGTGAAAATGAAACTGAAGGGAAAACTTTGCATTACATAATCTATGAAACAAAAATATTTTCAACAATTATTGTGATAAATGGCTTTGTCCAGGAAATCTAGACAAAAGGGATTTCCTACTAGAATAGAGAGAAGTCCAGGGAAAGCCCTCAGCATGTTAAATAGTTAGCATAAACTGCAGGTAGCATTGGACACCATTGATAAGCTCTGCATTGCAGTCAACATTTCTGTCTTCTCCAATTAGTTTAAACAGGTCCATGTTTAGATGTTTTTCTCTCCTCTCAGATGAGAAGTTGTGAGGATTCCACACGCTCACAAATCACGTGATAGTTCCTCTTTGTGCTTCTCAAAGTTTTGTCAGTTTGTCAGTCTCCGGACACAGTTCAACTAACCTTAACAAGCTTTCTTGCTCTGATTGTTGTTGTTGTCGTTGTTCTTCTTCTTCTTCTTCTGCTTCTTCTTCATCTTCTCCTTCCTCTTCTTCTTCTTCAACTCCTCATGTTCAAAAAGGGATAGTTTCATTCGTTTTTATAAGTGGTTAGTGATATAATGAGCATATGTCATGTATGACACATATCTTTTACACAGGACATAACTTGGGGATTTGACCTGCGTCAAGTATCACTGTTTGGTCATTTAATGTATAAAGCTCCTCTTTGGAATCAACACTGTAATTTACACTGGTCTTTCCTGTCAGTTAAACTGAAGTAAATGTTCAAGTCCGTTTTTACTTTCCTATTATGTCTCATTTCATTACAGAAAACATAGAAATGTGAAAGAAAAGATCCATACCAGTAATACTAATACAATACAAATATTTATTAACATTCATTGAAGTTCATTACCATAATCACTAACAAAATAGCGATCTGACACCGTTTTTAAACACTTTACACATCAGAAAGAAAGAAAGAAAGAAAGAAAGAAAGAAAGAAAGAAAGAAAGAAAGAAAGAAAGAAGTCCAATGCAGAATTTGGTTAATATTGTACAAAATATGAAATATTGTGACAGCCTGTGAAAAGTAAATCAGATCAGCTTATGTATTTCTGTATATCCACCATATGGCTTCAATATTCCTTTTTTTTTTTTTTTTTAACAAAAATCTTCACTCTCATGAGCACTGGCCTAAAGTAGTGATTCTACTCCAAATGCTACTCATACATACATAAATACAAATACTTAAAAAATTAAATGAAAGAACAAGAGAAACACACTAAGTAAGTCAACAAAACACTTCTCAGCCAATGGAAAATGCCACAGTGTGTGACAACGCATTTGAGTCCGTTGATATCAGTTTTTATTTTCGTCTTGTCTTCCCCACCCTCTCTGTCTTAAATCTGTCTCTCTGTCCAAGTGTATAAGTGTCGGGAGACGTGGTAATGCACAGCCAAACAGGGGAGGGGAGGGAATTGGAGAAAATGAGAGAGAGAGAGAGAGAGAGAGAGAGAGAGAGAGATGTGAACTCCAGGGCTGGACCTCTTCTTTTATTCCTCTTTTCTACATCAGTCCTTTTTTATCTCCACGGTGCACACATGCAGGCCTGGAGAGCCGTCTGCACTGGCACAGTGGCCAGACAGGCTGGTGGGGGATAAAGATCCCAGCAGCTCTTCAATGGGACAACATCCAGGGCTTAATTGGATCCGGTAATGGCTGGTCGATGTGGCGAATGGTCGTTAAAACCAGTAGAGCTCCTTTCCTTTCTTGTGGTGCTGCAGGCCTGTGGAGCAAAACAGAGGCAGATACAATGGGCAAAACAATGAAGATAATCAGAGACAACCATCACCACGGCTGCTCTACAGACTGTAAAATGGGATGGAGAAAGGGACACAAATCGTCGCTAGGAAATGATACACAAGGACTATGAGAGACTTCGACACTGACAAGAGTACTTTAAACTAAAATGCACTTTTTGGAATCTATTTCAAAATGTCTGTATGAAGGAAGAATATCTGGTGGGCCAACTTGCCCAACACAAATATCTGTTTGGGTTAGTTTTCAAGTAAAGTTAACAATGGAAAAAGGCCCAAATGTAAAAAAAAAAACACACAAAAAAAAAAAAACAAGTGAAACTCTGAGTGGCCAGATGTGACAATTACAATTTTACTAATATCTCTGTTTCCTCTTTTTCTAGCTATGACTCTTATTGGACTTTTTGTGTTGACCTGTTGAATATTTCATTTGTTTTTGTTAGTTAAAGTTTTTTTTTTGTAATTTCTGACTCTGAGTTGCTCCTTTCCTTTATTTGTGCACAGTACAGATGTGAAAAAAAAAAAAAAATCTGGTACGTTTCCAAGATGGTATTAACAAGAGATACCTAAAGTGACTGTCTCAAAATAAGAAATCTGATGCCACCACAGTTATTTAACAATAAAAAATGCATGATTTGAGACACACCAAAATTGTGTAAACACATTGTTTAAAAAAAAAACAATTCTCTGAATGCAGCATGTTACCTGGGTCCATGTTAAGGGCCAGGGTCTGGGCAACATCCCCAGGGGGTAGTAGTCCTGGCCACGTGGCCGTGGGTTCCAGCTTCCCTACGTCGTAGTGCCCAGGGAGGGTTGGCAAGTGGGGAGGCCGGACAGTTGGCATTAGCAGAGGACTGTAGTGGGTCTCCAGTCCAGGAGGAGAGTACAGTTCATGGAGAGGTCGGGGAGGCCCGTAGGCCTGGCTCTGGGGGTAGCCCCAGGATTCAGAGGGGTGTGGATGGGGGTGTGGAAGACCTGGATGCAAAGCTTGAGCATAGGGGTCCATGGAGTACGTAGGAGCTCCTGGGTCGCAATGAGGCCGACTTGGGGGTGAAGGATAATTACTGTCCCAGAAAGACGGAGGGAAACTTCGCCGACTGCTTGGAGATGGAGTGTCTACAATAATGTAGGAGATAAGAGAAAAAACTGAGCAAGAGAGAGAGAGATGTATGGAAGTATAAGTCTTTATGTATTTGGTTCTTTTAACTAATTTTCAAGAAATGTCCAATTGTGAAAGTTACATCTCTGGTTTACTGGAATGACATGTGTCTCATGATCCTTCCAGATTTCAACATTTCTATGCCAAGGTCATATTTTGTATACTCTCTTCAAAAGAAGCTAATCCTTTACATAGGTCATCACAGTATCATGACAGAGGGACAGACTGGTAAAGGGTGGTAAAGGGTGATTGGAGATAGATAGATAGATAGATAGATAGATAGATAGATAGATAGATAGATAGATAGATAGATAGATAGATAGATAGATAGACAGACAGACAGACAGACAGACAGACAGACAGAGATAGATAGATAGATAGATAGATAGATAGATAGATAGATAGACAGACAGACAGACAGACAGACAGACAGACAGACAGACAGATAGATAGATAGATAGATAGATAGATAGATAGATAGATAGATAGATAGATAGACAGATGGATAGATAGATGGGGAGAGCAAGCAGAGCCATTCATGTTCCCTGTCAGCCTATATAAGGCAGGGAAGCGGCTTTAACCTGGAAAAACAGTGTACAGACAGTGCTGCTCTAAATCACCTGCCGTGGCGACATCTCTCACTCTTGTGTCAGCTCAGAACTTCTACAGACCACCCCCTCTGACAACTCCCCTACACATGACCCCCCCCCCCCCCCCCCCATCTCTTAACCCTGGAACCCATCTCCTGTCTCCCACCTGTTATTTTCTCTGGACCCCGTCACCCTCTCGTAGAATGTCATGGGGCGTTTTACGTTTTTAGCCGTTACTTTTATATTTAGAATTCCTCTGAAAAAAGACACCGCTGATATAGCCTCAATCAAAGGGTCAGCACTGGGGGAGGATGGCCTATAAATCAGGCTGCCAGCATTGTAGGGTCCAGAGGGCCCTGTTAGAACGCGATACCGCAACGAGCTTCAGAGCTTACGACCACGTATAAACATAGTATCTGTTGGGAGGCAGGAAGTGTTTGAACGCTGGATGAAGATGTCATAGGGAAAGAGAGAGGGAGACAGAGTGAGAGAGACATGCTAACAAATCATATGTCGAACCTCGTTAAAGTCACCCCTCAAATTTAAGTTGAATATTATGTTATTATGTAATGGGTATATATTTTCCAAAGTCAAACTGCCTTTGCGTAGATTGACCTAAGTAATTTACAACAAAGGACTGAATTGTACAAGACTTAAAAATATATGCAGTTACCAACATACGCATATCCAACAACAATCACTATGGTCAATCAGTATGTCCACACTGACATCATTTTAAAACTGTAACTCTGTCTCACTTATTTAGTTTTACTTCAGTCAGAAGCCAAATTCTTGTGCAAGAACCCGTACATAACAATCATGAGGACCAACTTAATGTTATGATAAAATCATGACAATTAGATAAACAGCAGTTCATTCTCCCACCAGCTTTATCATGTCTGTACTTTTCAAGCCACAAGGATAGTTTGAAAACAATAAGCATCCCTTCTGATTCAAAGTTCCTTTGCCTGCCTTCTTACAAACTTTTGCATCACACTTCCAATCCTCCCAGCGTCTAGATAGATTTCCTGGCCCAATACCCGCAGGAGGCTTTTGCAGGGGCGTACCTGTGCTGCGGTCACTGGGCCTCCTCTTACCCTCTCCCTCCATGTAGGAGCTGAGGGCTCTAGAGAAATGTTCATCCACCACTGTACTAATGTCACCCTGGTAGTAGGTAAAGAGGACACAGCGTGAGTTCAGGTACTCTGCCTCCCCTGCTTCATGCTTCGCTTTTGGACTGTTCTCCAACTGTGCAGTTGAGGGGTATGTGGAGGAGGGTGACGGACCCCCTGAGCCCACCCCGCTGACCGGGACACCCTCTGAGCACCGTGGTGTCCCCGCACTCTCCATCAAATCCCTGGAGCGAGACAAAGGGCTTCTGAGACCAGTAGAAGTCTGGGTCAGATAAACAGAGAGAAGACAGGAAAGATCTGAGATGAGGCGCCCATTACGACACAATGTTTTCCATGTCTCTCTCTCTCTCTCTCTCTCTCTCTCTCTCTCTCTGTGCGTGTGTGTACGCGTGTGCACGTGCGTTTGTGTGTGTGTGTGTCAGTAGACTCTTGTGATGCTTGTGATGTGACCTCTCTGTTTTCAAAGTACCACCTATGGAAATGAGACGCTTGAAATGTGTAGTAACACACGCAAAAGGATCATTTTTGACAAAATACGCAACTTACACTGAAGGGGATAAAACACTACGTATTTGAGCAATATATTTAATGTAACCATCAAAACAAACAAACAAAAAACAGTTAAATATAAACAATTCTTATTAAATTTATTTCAGATCTCGTTGTCTCAGCTAACCCGCAGAAAAAAAGCGTTTCCCTACCGGTAAACTGCTGATGAACGCGGAGGCAGCGGGCGCGTACGGTGTGTAATGTCCATAGGCTGGGTACATAACATCCAGACAACTCATGATAACTTTGCGCTGTCCTCTCAGGCAAAAGGAAAGGCAGCAGTCGCGCTTTTTCGTGCAGAGGATGTGAAGAGGAAGAAGTCAGGGTAAGAGGAACAACATTCTGCTGGCTGCGGCAGAGCGCTGAAAACCCAACGGTTACCGCGCAGCCTGCACGACCTAGGTCGATATCACTGAGGTGCCTAACGACAGCTGCGCTGCCCGGTATGTGAGAAGGTTTATAGTGGAGAATGAGAAACAAGACTGTTCTTTACATGTCGACCCCACCCACCCCTGCACGGTGACAACCCCCTAAAAATCAGCTGCATGTTTTGTATGTTCATGCTTGTTTGAAAAGCGACACATATTTAGTTCATACTGAAAAACAACATTGCAAGTGGCAAATCGGTGACAGATAAAACATTTTCAAAATACAAAATTGTGTTTAACTGATTAGATTTGAGATGTTAATGCAGCTCACATTATTTTGCAGGATAAACGTTGACAATTTTTTTGTTCCTCTTGACTTTTTTTATACTATGTACAATTACATGTAACGAGATCCTTGAAAGAAAATGATTTAATGTAATGGTCCAAATGTTAAAATAGATGCTCTGTTAGGATTAGTTTTTAATTCAGTTTTAATTATTATTTTCCATTGAATTTCTATATAAATTTACACTTACATTTACATCTATTCATTTAGCTGACGCTTCTATCCAGAACAACTTCCAAGCTAGGCAGAAAAGAAGCTAAGCATATAGCCATAAAGGAGCTGTCTGTTGCACAAGTGCGACACTAAGTTCAAATTTGCTTTTATTTGTCCTTTCTTTCCATGTCAAATGCTTTCCAGTGGTATAAATCATTGTCAAACCAAAATCAGTTATTGTACATGATGATTTCCACAAGTTGTCTAAAAACACTTGAACTATTTGGCCTGTACTCAGGGTCACATGTAGGTGTTAACTATAGATTGCATACACTGACTATATGAACACCCAAGACACACACAGGCACACACATACACAACTAAAATAAAATCACACTCTATGCAAATCCATAACAAATTATCACTCAAAGACTATGCAAACACAGAGGCATTGAAACATGGACGCAACATGTTTGTCAAGTACTGTGAATTGTCATTTCCTGCATAGCCTAACCCTGTCATGCTCATGCAAAAAAGACTCTAAACAGCCTATAATTCCAACAATGCAGTTTGAAAGGGAGTTCTAGTCTGGAGTGCCTGTCTTTTTGACAGACATTCTAGAACAGCAGAGAGAATTGTGTAGAATATTTGCAGAATTCCATCCTATAGTGTCAGATGAGGTGGAATGCTTATGATGTCTGAGCTTAGACCTGGTTAATGGGAGACTGATGTACTTTTAGCTTTTATTGAGCTTCAGCTTGAGAAAGATTCCTTATCTCAGTTTACCACATAAAGACATAATTTTGTTTGTTTGTTTGTTTGTTTTCCTGCTTTTTAAAGCAGGTGTAGAAATGTCTTAAATCACCATCCTTCAGAGAGAAGCATTTTAACAATTTAAAGTTCTATACCTGGGCAAAATGTATTGTTTTATTGTAAAATCTGTAAATTATCAAGAGTATAACTATATATAAGCACTCTGACTAATATCTGCACTAGTATACAGACACGCCGATGTACTGATTTACTAATTTACACATATTTATGAAAAGAAATTGCTTCCTTTAATTGGTGACCTTGCTGGGCTTTGCTGACCTATAGGAGCATCCAGAGTAAAGCCTGACGTGAATCCTTGGACCAGAGAAGGGTGATGCAATGCTGGAGAGCTCAGAGTGACTGCATGACTAACAGCTGCTCCTGACCGAGGGGAATCGGGTGTTTGCAGTAAGTTATACGATGACCACATGCACTGACAACCGCTGATATTAATGGCCATGCCTCTCTCTCTCTCTCTCTCTCTCTCTCTCACACACACACACACACACACACACACACACACACACACACACACACACACTCTTCCCAGCAACACTCAGAACTCCCACCTATTTTGGAACCGGCACGTCCAGTTATATTTCACCAACTGGTTGTTCACTTGTGTTGTCCTGGTGTGTGTGTGTGCAATGCGTGCGTGCATGCATTCACAACGTTTATGAGCATGTCTATGTATGTGCATCTTTGTGTGTATCTGTGTCTGTTTGTCTTACTATTTCCCTGCATCAGAGCCATTACAACATCTGACCTGTGATCAGCCACAAATACTCACGTACTGACCAAACTAGGGAAGGAGGAGGGCAGTCCAGACAGCAGTTAAAATAAGTTCTCTCTCCCCCTTTCCAATGTGAGTGTGTGTGTGTGTGTGTGTGTGTGTTCACGCGCGTGCAAGCTGAAAATAAATACAGGTTACATCACTGTTTGCTTATGACCTCTAACCTCTATCTCTGCTCCCTCTCCTCTCTCTAAAACCCACTGTTGTTTTGGACAGAATAAACATGCTCACAGAGCTTTCCAAGAACAAACAGTGCTTGGAAATTAATTAAATATTATTTTATTTCATTTCGCTTTATCTTAACTTGACTGTAAGATGAATCCAAAAATCAGTAAATGTTTAACTGGATTGCAGCTGTTATAGAGTAATAAATTAATGTAACATGCTTTTGTGTGTTTATGCGTGTAGGCATGTATTTATTTACTCACCTATGTAAGTGAATAAACAAGTAAATAAACTCTGCCTTTAGTCTTTATAACTTGAAATGATTAAAAATGTTTAAATGAAGAATGGAGGGGTTCATTGTCACTACAGGCTTTGCAGTGTTGACACTCATATCGAAGACTTCGGCATGAATGTCTGTATCTGATATCATCTCATACAAAGCTTAGCATTATTGTGAGTAAACCTGACACAACTTATCATACATTTAGACTCATTGTATGACTTGGTCCAAAAATGTTTCAGGTCCAGGCATTCCAATCTCATTTGTCTTTTTCAGCTTTAGGTCCAGACGGACAGGACAGGAGTTGTTCAACACCATTTTTGCACAGCCTGCAGCTGTTCTGTTGTCTTGCCTTGTGCTGTTCATCCAGCTGTCCCAGATCATCGTCTGTGACTTTCATAAGCTGATTTATACTGTGTCATGTGGTCACTGTAATCTTAACACCTTTCCTTTGTGAAATTTTATTAAGTTTTTCTTGTTCATTTCTCTGGTTGAGTGGCTCCTCTCTGTGGCTTCTCCAGCGAGAAATTTTACTACCAGGGGTTCTAGAGTTGCTGAGATTTGAGTATGTTCCTTTAAACAGTCTTGCCAGTTAGTACTGTAGATTCTCAAGATTGTTCATGTTATGTGTGAAATGTGGACTATTCTTTTTTTTTTTTAAAAAAAGTTTTATTAAAAACAAACTTTTAACACTGTTTCATTGTACCAGGTTTATTACAGATCAGGGGAGGAGCAAGGCTGATGGTCAAATAGCCCATAGACTCAGTGTCATATGCTTGACAAGAATAGCTTAAATGTTGAAATCCAATTTCTTTACTGACTAAATATGCCACGTTATGTCTAACTAAGATTGATCCTTCCAAAAAGTGACTACACTCTGACTGACTGGTGCTAACAGTCTCCGAGGTCCAAATACACGTATACTTTCTCCTTGGATGCTGTTTATTAAAAGCTAACCCTCTCAAACGGACAGAATGTGAATTGATAGCATCCCAGAAGTAGCTTACGGGTGCCACATTCCCCCCCCCCACGGTGGGGTGTTGTGTCCTGACATGGTAGACAGGCAGCTGATGTCATCCTCACAGACTGGGGGGTTTGGGAAAGGAGATTGTCACCTTTCTGTCAAACATTCCTCGCCCCTACATGAGACATGGGAGGGCGCTGCAGGCTTCTGAATTCGGTGGAGTAAGTCATAGAGCAACAGGGTTTTGAAGCGGGAGGTGAAGGTTAGCACAGAAAGATGAGAGGAAGGCGGGTGCCAAGGTGTCACATGTTCAAATGGTGATGATTTGCCGGTGATCCGGTTCCCTCTCGGCAACATGGTGTCGGAGGATTAGAATTCCAGTTTGGAGGCTGAGCTCACTCAAACGGGCTCAGATGGTAATAGAAGGTGGAAAGCGATTTGAGGGAACACCAGGGCTTCATTCCTTCATATGCTTATCACTCACCCATGACTGATATTACATGAGTTTGTTTAAGGGGATTTTAAATTTAACCACACAGAAACATGATCATAAGGTGAAGTGTTATGAACACGTTATACAATAGGAATGACTAAATCAGAGGCATGATTCCAAAACTTACCAAACATAAACAGATGAACAGATAAATACATAGAGAGAGAGAGAGAGAGAGAGAGAGAGAGAGAGAGAGAGAAAGAAAGAGAGAGAGAAAGAGAGATGGTTTCTCATGATTTGTCATCTCTGCTCTTTTAAAATAAGGTTAGAAATGAGTTGTTTGTTCTTGCTGCAGCTCTGCGAACAGTGGTGAGTGCAGTATGTAGTAAAAGACTGAATAACCAACAGTTATCTGATAGGAATGCAATGAAATGCCACCTATAGAGTCTACAGAAAAGGATAAAAGTGAGAAGAGAGAGTGAAGGAAAAGGATATGGGGCAGCTGCAGAAACCATGGTCCTCTTAGGTTACCCCACAGGTTGCAGTCTATGATGTACTCAGTGGTGACATCATGGAGACTGCAGCTATTTTTATTGGATGACAAACTGGAAGATCAGTCCCTTTGCTCTAAAATCACATGCATTCAAAACAAGAGATCTTAAATAGGTGCAATCTTGAATATTTGATTATATCCATATAAAAAAAACCCTTTTGCATAGAATTTGTGCTTATACTGTGCTAACAAACCATATATAAAATACGTTATTTTTTTTAATTGCACACTGATAATTGTAACAGCTGAGATTTGTTTGCTCCGAACATTGTCTCCATTTGATTTCCAATGTAGGCCCAATTTCTCTAAAAACTGATACGTATCCTATCGGTTGTGAATCTTCCATTTCCAACCAGTCTTTGGCAAGAAGTGGTGGTAACATAATCCAAAAGCCCTCTCGATGTGGAACATACATTTGGAATTGAGTATGCATGAATTTTAAATATAATACCCACCTGTCAAAGAAGCCTCATGACCTGTTCTACTCTCCACTCTCCCATATCCTGATGATAGATGGAGGGTATTCCTGGCCCTTTGCCCAGGAGTTTAGGGGTGCCAGTCACATATCGTCTGGCAAAAGCCCCCACCATCACCACCACCACTGACACCACCAACAACAGAATTATTAGTGTGGGTATGTCCCAGTTTTTGTTGCAGATGACATCACCCCACTGGGTTATGAATGACTGACTGGTAAAAATTGCCTTTCCAAGTAAACTGATGAAAAATTCACCAAAATCAAGGAAGATACAGATCTTTATTTCATTTTGTTGTTTGACTTGAGGGTGGTTTAACAATAGTACTTATTCTAAAGCAGTGAAGAATGTAATAGTTGAAAGAGGGATTCGGAGTTCAATGCACTGTTCATTGCAGAGTGAGAAAGGAAGACTTTAATAAGTTTATTTACAAAACTGTGAAGCTCAGATTCTCAAGGCACAACCATACACAACATACTAAAGGACATGTCTTCCCACATCTCTTAACTCTCCCTCTTATCCGTGTGTGTGTGTGTGTGAGAGAGAGAGAGACAGAGAGAGGGAGAGAGAGAGAGAGACAGGTGGGGGGTAAGATGCTATAAAATTAGGCTTCTTCTGATACTCTGAATAACTGAATTTTCCCACTAATGTAGTATTCTAATACTCAACACAGATCATCTGGTAGCGTATTGCCTACATAACATTCTAACTGAACTGAGACAAAATGTTCCAACATCAAACAATTTCTTATACTTTTTGCAAGCGCTTAACAACAACATCATGAGCAGAATTTGGCGAAGTGTCGCCTAGCAGGTGAATGTCCAGAGAAGCCTTTGGCCAACTTTGACTCGCCAAATCACAAATCCGTGAGAGAACGTTCCGATGCCTCGTCTGAAAAACGCGAATCACAAAAGGAACATCTAGTAGTGAGGGCGTTACAAAGTACAGACCATATGATGAACACTCAATGAATTTTCAAATGTTTGAATGTTTTCAACGCGTGTGCGTCCTGATAACTGACAGTTAACATTCTGCTTTAGTCCACGTCTACAACGTTGAGCAACTACATTGGTCACGGCGCTCTGGGACCGACAATAAAGTCGGTCACAGTTTTAACTCTGACATCTAGTGGTCGAGAAGCGGAATCGGACGCGGCAAGGAAGTCTTGAGTGTGGACCAACTGCTTCAAGACACTGATTTAGGTTTGTCTTTGCAGATCAAAACGTTTATTAGGATCCCATCGCAACTTCTCTTAGAGAGCAAACATGTTAAAAGGCCGCTTTTTTCCTCATATGACGCAATTACTTGGAAATGTACTCGTGAATTGTAAGTTTAAATGCATAACAATAATGAACAATTTCATATCAGTTGTTCAAAGAACAATTATTACGTTTCATTATTATTCATTTCTCTTTAAGTGTACATATGTTATCTTGATCTTAAGCAGAGAACACTTAAAGAATTTGCAATTTGTATAAGCTGTTTTCAATTATCAACATCAACCGTACTGTTTTATGTTTAATAATGTTGTTAAAGATGTGTTTGTGTATATAAAATTGTAAGCGCATGTTTTACAATGATTTTTGAGGGGCATTAATATTCGACCTTATCTGTAGAGTGCAATAGATTTAATATAGTACACCCGCAAATAAACTCAGGAAAATCATAAATAATATATTGCACATATGATACTGACCATGGTGATGTTCATAATAATGATTCTGGCCTTCTTGGTAGATTTTTAAAAACCTTTCTCCTCAACCACCACACCGTAAACCGAGTCTAAGTACTTAAAAATCGGGACATACGAGAGAGAAACAACTCTCAAAATATTTAATAAACTGAAACTTATCGAACAAAGTTGTTGTTGTTGTCATCATTGTTGTTGTTGTCATCATTGTTGTTGTCGTGTCTCTTCATGTGAGAAAGCATTTTGATTGTTAATTTTATCGAGGAAGTCAGCATCTCCCAATTGTTTCAGTCCTTAAAGCCTTGTTGGGCAACAAGGTATGGTTTCTTCATATTCCTCCATGCCTTTAGGTGGCGCGTGACCGTAAAAAAATAAATTTGGCGTGTGTAGACGCAGGCCTCTCAGCCATGTTGCAGTAGTCACTCACTACAGCGTACTGAGAGCAAAGGAACCGCAGCCCGCCATTGTGTAGAGTCTAAGCTCTATAGAGAGACAGGGGCACTTGGCTTAAAACTCTCTTAAAGACATTTCCTACACCCTGCCGCATTGGTTTAAAAAACGAAATTATATACACAGGCTCCAGGGAGAAAGAAATGTCAGCAAGCAGCCTTCTTGAACAGGTAAAGAGAGGCACTTTTTGAATACAAAAAATTTCCACCGAGACGTTTTAAGATAGCGAGCAGCAGTGACTCTCTCTCTCTGTAGGCCTGACCACCTGCTGTAGGACTGACTGGTGAATAAAAAATTATTTATTTTCCCCTTCTTTTTCCTCTCATAACTCAAACCTTCATGAATCACCTGGACCCAATCCAGAGACCGAAAGGCCAAGGAAATAAAGGTAAGCAAAGTTAGTTGGTACGAGAAGTTATGAGGTTTTTTTTGCTGTGGATACTTGCGTGGTGTTTGAAGACCTGAACACGGTGCTAACTGGTCTTAGGCCTATTTTCAAGTGAAACATTTTCGTACTCTCGTGCTGTGCAAATGAATTAAGTGTGCTGAAATAGACTTTTTGGCCAAGTGTAGTATTTTTCATTTTTAAGCTCTAATAAATGTCAGACCGTTTTCTATACTCAGCCCACGCTACTTGGCTAACGTAGAGGCCAAGCTAGCGCTAAATGTAGGAAGTGCACCTGGTGATGCTAATAGAAGGTTAGCATAGCATAACTGCATGACCAGATTTTCTTTAACGTAGGTGTTTTGCTAGCCTGCTGTGTCGAATCACATTAAGAGTGAGCCAATTTTAGTTACACTTTACCCGTAAATTCAAACTGTAGTGAATTAGCTGAAAGCTAAGTTGCGCTACCTGGACGTTAGTTGAACCTAGCCATATCGTTGTAGCAAGCAAAATTATAGCACCACTCCCGCCCGAAAATATGGACAAATATGGAACACAAACGTATGATTCCAAGTATAAAAACTTTGTACCGAAATATTTGACGTATAACGAGGAAAACTAATAAAGCCTTGATAAGGTTTACTCTGTGTAGTTGACTGTTTTTAAGTATGCCATCCGAAAATGTGTTCATGCCGACAACACGGCACTACGATATACATGGTTTATCAGATACAAAAATATGCTTCAGTGGTACTCGACTTTATTAGTTAATAGTACGATGTAGGTGAACCTGTAATTTTATTGTCCGTTTATTGGAGTGGCTACGTCAGCGCATGTACACGAGGACCACCACACATTGATCAATGACATTTTGAATGGCTTGTAAAAATTAACATTCGTAAGGACAAACTTGCTTCATTAGGTATGCCTTCAGCAACATTGTATAGCTAAGATAAACAATTCAAAGCTTTGACTCAAAAAATAGGTAAATACTTTAAAACAAAAAAAAAAACAAGTTTGAGAGCCAGTGCCACTTGATATCATCATATTAAGTTCCCCTGATTCATTTTTTTTAAAGAACTGTCTGACATCATTTGACCAGGCATGAGCCTCAGTGTTCATTTTGATTTGATAAACTTTTTGGAAGGCAGTGGATTAAGAGTAAATGTGATAGTATGAAATGCTGTATGCATTGATTTTCCCTTTTCTTGCTCCACTTTCATGAGACTTTTTTTTTTTTTTTTAAGTTTTAAGGTTTCCATACAGGTGTGGCACAAGTGACAGGTCACATGTTCTAATGTGTTCATTTTCACTTTGTAGTGCAAAACGGAGCTGTTTCCCAAAAGGACGCTTTAAATGATGATGAGTTTGAGCCTTACTTGAACACTCAGCCCAGACAGGTATGTTTCAGACATCTTTCACTTCACCTTAAGGCACAAGAGTGTATGCAGACATGTTCAGTCAGTCTTACCTATACTTTCACACACTAATGTGATGTGGAGGATAAGAAAGTTTCCTACATATGGATACAGAGTTGTAGTGTAGTATGCAATGAGTTATGAGCAGATGCCTGGAGACATAGTCCCATACTCATTTTACTGCAAGCTGGCCAAAAACAAAACCTGTCAGTAACATTGTTTTGATTTACTGGAATGTGCCTAATCATGTAAGAAATTTCCACACTTGTGCAGTAAGGGTTAGATACAGACTAGAAATGCATTGAATGGCTTAATTAATTCCTTTCTTGCCTCAAAGAGCAACATTTTTGTTGGGTGAAGAAAAATGGGACACGGCAGTTAATAAAAGGGGCTTGTATTCTTTCTGTCGAAGGCATGCTGCATTCCCTTTGTAGTGAATCTGTGCCACAGCTCCCATCACAAAAGCTGATCACTGGTGTGAAAATATGACCTGGCTCGATTAGTGTGTTTGACAAGAACTTTAGGAGAAAAGAAAAGACCCTCCATGTCTGGTTTATAGCTACAATTCAGACTGTCTCTTAAACTTGTGTCCCTTTCCTTTCTCAGAGCAATGCCTATACGGCCATGTCCGACTCCTACATGCCCAGTTACTACAGCCCCTCCATAGGATTCACCTATTCGTTGAATGAAGCAGCATGGTCAACTGGTGGCGACCCCCCTATGCCTTACCTGGCCTCTTATGGACAGCTCAGCAATGGGGAGCACCATTTCCTCCCAGATGCTATGTTTGGCCAATCAGGGGCGCTAGGCAGCAACCCATTCCTGGGACAGCACGGATTCAACTTCTTCCCCAGTGGCATCGACTTCTCAGCATGGGGAAACAATAGTTCTCAGGGACAATCCACACAGAGCTCGGGTTACAGCAGCAGCTATGCTTATGCACCCAGCTCGCTCGGGGGTGCTATGATTGATGGACAGTCTCCGTTTGCCGCCAACGAGCCACTCAACAAGGCCGTGGGTATGAACAGCTTGGATCAGAGCATGGCGGGGCTAAAGATTGGCGCTGGTGACATGGCTCCAAAAGTGGTAGGCTCAGGCCTTCCTGGGGGCCCACTGAGTCAGGTTTCTGCTGCTCCCAGCATGCCGCCTGTTTCCATGGCCCCCACCAAGGCAGCATCTTGGGCAGACATCGCCAGCAAACCCGCCAAACCACAGCCCAAACTGAAAACCAAGGGAGGACTGAGTGGTGCGAACTTGCCCCCTCCACCCATCAAACACAACATGGATATTGGCACTTGGGACAATAAAGGGAGTGTGCCCAAAGCATCCACTCCTCAGCAGGCTGCCCTGCCCACCAATGGACAGCCTCCCAATCAGGCTTCTCCTCAACCAGGCACAACTGCTGGAGGGACGCCGCAGCTACCCCTCAGCAATGGACAGCTGGTACCCCCCAGCGCTCAACTCGGACAACACCCCATGCCCCCCAGTGGGCAACAGGGCATAGTCCCACCCCAGCTCTCTCAAGTCCCTCCTCCCACTCAACCCTCACAGCCCAACCGCTGGGTACCCCCGCGCAACCGTACCAACGGCTTTGGGGATGCAGGTGGGTCTGGACAGTCCCCGCCCAACTCAGGAGTGGGAGGGGTGATGGTCTCCTCTGAGCCACACCCAGTGCTGGAGAAATTGCGTCTTGTTAACAACTACAACCCCAAGGACTTTGACTGGAACCCTAAACAGGGTCGAGTGTTCATCATCAAGAGCTATTCAGAGGATGATATTCACCGCTCCATCAAGTACAACATCTGGTGCAGCACGGAACACGGCAACAAGCGTCTGGATGCTGCTTACCGTTCGCTTGCTGGCAAAGGCCCCCTCTACCTACTCTTCAGCGTGAACGGCAGCGGGCACTTCTGTGGCGTGGCTGAGATGCGCTCGCCCGTGGACTACAACACCTGTGCTGGCGTGTGGTCACAAGATAAGTGGAAAGGCCGTTTTGACGTTCGCTGGATCTTTGTAAAGGACGTTCCCAACAGCCAGCTTAGGCACATTCGTCTGGAGAACAACGAGAACAAGCCAGTGACCAATTCGCGTGACACACAGGAGGTGCCCTTGGATAAGGCGCGGCAAGTGCTGAAGATCATTGCTGGTTACAAGCACACCACCTCCATCTTTGACGACTTCTCGCACTACGAGAAACGTCAGGAGGAGGAGGAAAGTGTGAAAAAGGTAACTGCGCCCACCGGCCCTTTCCCTGTCTGGGGAACTGAATAAATGTGGCTGGGCTTTGTTTTTCATGTTTTAAATGGATTGTGTTTTCATTTTAGTTCAGGAGCACAAGCTGTGTAGATTTTTTGCAAGTACTTTCCAGAATACAATTTGTAGCAGTTTTCTTTGAGAGTTTCCTGAAATTTTAGGGCTTTTCCAAAGAGCAGACATTTCATTTGTTTCTGTTCTTTTTCCACAACATTCAATTTGATGTAATTTCCTGACAGTCTTTGAAGGACAGAATTAATCAAGTGTCTGGCATGAATGCAAAAAAAAATCTGCTTTTGTTAGTCATTTGGAATTTTTAAAAAAGTTTTCTTACATTGAGTGCTCTCTGGTTCCCATTTTCATGTGAAACATGACCAGTATTTTTCAGTGTTCTGTATCTGCCATACCACCTTATGATCACTTAAAGTTTACACTCTGTTACAACACAGATTTGTCAAGTGTTTGGAGGAGCACTGATCTGAAAATATGTGTATGTGCAAGTTGTTCTTATTTTTATTTATACATACACTGTTTTCCATTGGACTTTAAGTAAATTGTCTTACTTTTGTTTCACTGTCACATTGACTGGTTAGATGGAAGTTCCAACCACAGACATGTAGAAGAGAAGTATGAAATACAATCTGCAGAGAGAATATTGATAATGCTAAAGTTTATTGATTGGTTTCCAACCCATCCTCTCTCAACATAACATTGTCAGTAACTGATGCTGTCGAACATAAGTTGATTAACAAACGCTGACTGTCTGGCATAAGTTTTATTTTGTTTTACAGAGTAGAATTTACGTGTTACAGGTAAGAAATGGTAAAATGGATGGGGTGTGGCATGTTTTGTTTTCCTAACCTGTGGATTTAGTCTTAGGTATGAGCGTGTTTTGGTCTTTTTTGTGTTTCAGCGCATACTGCATAATTGGTATCAGCACTTTTCAGAGATTTAGGGTTGTCTATCAGCATATTGTCTTGGCTTGGCATAGTTTTTGGTTTCAGTCTTCAAGCATTTGTGCTTCTCACTTTCTCCTGCTCCAGGTGTGCAGTGTTCCCTTCTATTTGTTCGTGTTTACAAGTCAAAGAATTTAAAGGCCATTTGAGATTTTAGTAAGTCTTATCAGTAATTGTGTTTCCTGTCAGCTCATGTTTAAAAAAAAGAAAAAACACACACCCATTGTTGCAGCTGTGTTTGGGCTTGTCAAGTGATTAATAATTATATTGTAATTTTCCACCTGTGTTTGCTATGAATGAATGTCGTTTGACAAGTTATCTGTAGCAAGTTATTTTTAATATCTTGGGTTATGTAGAAAGCATATACCATAAGCCATTTTTGTACATTATAGACAGACAAGTTCTCACGTCTCCAAAGTTTTTCTTTTTTTCATACCCCCACTATGTCCTTACCTAAACAATGCTAAGATGGGTGCATTTGCCTGTTGCTGGTTGTTTTTAAGGTAAAATAAATACATAGTTGCTGGTAAAGAAAAGGTTTAGTGCTAATTTTTGAGTGGAATAAACAGTTGTTGATGTTTTGGGTTTTTATTTCTTTTTTTTGTTTTAGCAGGTCAGGGTTTTTTTTAGCATGGCGGTCTTGCTCTAAAACCAAACAAAAACATTCATTACCGGGCTGCTGTTTGGTGTTTGTGTTCCTTGTTATTATTTATTCAAAGACGTTCAATGTTGCATCTCATGTAATACAGGAATATCTGTTGAATGTAATGAACACAATAGAAAGGTTCCATTTGGACCTTGATTTACACTCATTACCATGGCAGTAAGGACTTGTAGGAGTGGAGTGTTTCTCTAAACATTGTCCTGTTCTCCTCACTGCATAATATTTTTCACATGTTCACACAAGCTGCTTCTTTAACTGGTGCAAAATTTCTATCGCATTGAGTTGTTTTGATTTTTTTGAGGGGGGTGGTGGTTCTGCCTTTTTGGATTTGTCATGTTCCTATGGTGCACATAAAGCACATTTTGTCTTCAGACTCTGCCTTGAAGAGAAATTTGGAAAAGTGTCCTGTTTTTATTCTAAACTGAGTCTTTGTGCCTGAAATACTATGAATAAGACATTGCTCCTTACACTCTGGGGTTGTTGACAACACTGCGTATTGTGCTGGTTGACTAAAGCTAGCATGTAAGGATATCTTGATGAAATAGTTTATCTTAATGTAAAACGTTTGCGAGGGAAGTGCAGTTAACCACATGGCTGGCATGCAGCTGTGGTGAAAAGCACCCCTCCTCTGTTTTTACCCTTTTCCCAGTAGTCCTGTAAGTCTTTCTAACTGTAAACTGCGGCAGTGTCAGTTGCACTCATGTCTAGGTTGATCAGTCCTTAATGCAGTCATGGCAGTCATTATGCAGACTTTTTGACTTAACATAATTGACAGATATGATGTAATTGGCTATTGATTGTGACTTGTTGGTTCAGTATCAGAAATTTTTCTCTCTTAGTCATCCTTTTTTTGTCTGACATTTCATCTTTGCAGTACTTGAATATCATCTCTTGCAAGGTTTACGGTCTTGAGAGATCAACCTGAGTTGTGGTCTGAAATAAGTGATTTCTACAACAGATTTCTGTATGGGCTGAAGACCGAGTTATAATATTGTCTGACTGGTTGTTAGTATTTGTAGTATAAGCTGTCAGCCATGGACTAGACTGATATTACTCACCTGTGGTATCCCACTTTTCAGTAAGTGAGGTAATTTGGGCTAAAAAGTCATTATTCTGTCAAAACAGCAAAGGAACATGCCTAATGTACCATGTCTTTTTGTACAATTAACCCTGAGACAAAACAGCCCTCTTATCTACTCTCATTTCCAGTTTATCTTCACTGATACGGCTGATGTGTCTCTGTGTCAAATTCCAGAATAGACTCTAAATCTGTTCCTTATTTTCCATCAGGTGGAGGTCCAGGGCAGTGATCCTTACTCCAGTAGCACCAGCAGGAGTCACTACAGACTGCAGGTAGAAATGTGTGAATGCTGATTCTCTGAGCCCACAGAAGAAAAATGTTTTAACAGTACGGACAATTTGTCCTACAAAGTCTAAAATGATGTGAATGATTAGTTTGATTACATGAATAATTAATTGATCAGTCTTGCTTTTTTTTTTATGTGTGATCTTAGTCTCAGGCAAAATCTTGAGAGAATGTATTTGTCATACAGTGAATTCATTCATAAACCATATTATCAAATTACAAGGCTGATGCCCAAAAGGTTCATCTGATCCATGACTTCACCTTGTCTTATTAGCTGGTGTGATGTAGTTGAATACATGTATTTAGTTTATTAAAAACCTGGAGGTGTCCTGTAGATTCTTATGCTGCATGTAGACTTTGGTTGGTCATAAACTAGTCCCATGTCTGCTTGTTCATTTTTTTTAATTTCTGACCTCTCTTTCTTTCTCTCAGGATCGTCAAGGACGTGTCAAGTAACAGTCACAGCTTTTGGCAAAAGACTCTCATGACTTTCTCCCTGCTCAACATCCATCTTTTCAAAAACCATACTGGAGAAAGATTTAACCAAGGATTCAAAGCAAGAAAAAAAATGAAAGAAAAGAAGCTAAATGAAGACTCTCTAAGATTCTGTTGACTTAAAAGACTTATTTCGAACTTGTAGTAAAAGAAAAAGAAACGATTATTCATAGGACTACAACAACTTAATTCTATAGGACCCTTAGGTGAACCCATTTTTTGCCCCACTCCATTCTGCTGCCTACTCTTTCTTCTGCTTTTCCTTTTTGTTTTTGTTTTCTCTAATTTTTTTTTTAAAACATCCTCTGTTTTTACATTCAAGAGCAAGGCTTTGGTTCCGTCTCACTAAAACTTGGAGAGAATTTTTTTTTAGTGTTGGATTCTAGTGCCCTTTGAATGAGCAATCTGTTTCATTTCTTTGTACCCCCTCCCCCTTCCACTGAAGATGTAATTATTCAATCAGGATTCACAATGGGGTGTCCTACTCGGTGGATGTTGCATCGTGGCTAATTCAACAGTAGCAGTGCTGTGTCTTCGCCTTTCAAAACAAAAGAGATAAGAATGAAAATATTGTTGGGCTTTATCCCTCCTTTAAAAATAAGAGGAAACCGGAAACGAATGTTCAGGGTTGACCTGAGTTTATTTTTTATTGTGTTTGTAAGAGGGGCTGGTGGACGGGACAGCATGAGCTCAGTGCAGAAGATTTGTTAAGTTAACCTTGGTCATTGTATGATTCTTTTCTTTTATATAGTGTACAAACAGGGCTGTGATTGAATTGGTCATAGCTTGTTTTTCCATGTTTCCCTCCTCTTGGACAAGTTTGAAAAAAAAAATGTTGCTATGGGCTACTCTCTTCCCGTCATTTTTTTTTGTTATTCTTTATCCGTTTCTAAAAGTCAGGATCGACGCTCAAGCCCGTTCTTTCTATTAATCAGTTCAACGTAATAAATGTGGTATCCTCAGCAGAATGTGTGTGGCATTCCCCTTGTTTTTAACAAACATTCATCATACAGCACATTTTTACTCTTTACTGGTTTTGTTCATTGAAGAATAAACAAGTGCTCAGTTACTTTGATGTACATACACCCATTTTTCGCCCCATCTTCCTGGGTATCTCACCACCATCACTACTTCACTTTTCACTCTGTGTTCATTACTCCATTACATCAGATCCTTCACAACATCCACTTTCTCCTCTGGTACGTCAACATTGGTGCTTTTAAGGGGTACTGCAAAACTGCTGGCATTTATTCGTGGTGGAATAAAGATGCTACAAGAAGACTGGCTTGTAATTTGTCTGAAAGACAGTAATCTTGTAATTTGCAAAATAATATTTGAATAACGTTACTGAATTTATTCTGGTGTGACACACTCCATCATCCTCTGTATCTTCTATTTATGCTAGTGACGCTATGAATCCATTATCACTCAGGAATGTTTGATTTGTGAATAAATTTTAAAATGGGTTTTTGTTGCCAGATGTTGCCCCTTGAGTGACTAATCAGAATCAGTTTGAGGGAAACCTGGTTTGTAGTAGTGTTGTCATTTGTTCACCCCTCACCTCTCATGTAAAGGAATAGAATTTGAAGCATTTTACCAAAACTAGCAACAGATTTTCATTTAGCCTCCTGCATGATTTGATTTTGAATGAAATGTGAATTGACTTTTAAAGCTACAGTAGTTAAAGTGAAAATTTCAAATACTCTAAGCCATCAGTGCACAAGTACAACTTAAGTTACTTAGAAGACTACCTCTGTTATTTCAAGCCTGCTGGCAAGTCTGAAATTAGCTGAGAGCAAACTGAATATGGGTTTTATGCTTTCTGTTTCATCTGCATTCTTCATTTGTTCAGGGTCTCAGCAGCTAGAAGAAAATGAGTCCCTGTAGCATATGAATGGCCTCTGCCTGGCTACTTTCTTTTACCCATTTCTTTGGAGTATCTAGCAATTTAAATACAGGTTCTTTCAGCAGCACAGAAGATAAAAGGACATGTGTATATATTCTTTCTTTTTTTTATCCCAAGATCAAATAGTGAGAGCATGGTTCAAGACAGTACTTTGGAGCACACAGTGCTGGGTTTAGTCTACATTTAGGCACACATAAATTAAAACTCCTCAGTTAATAACCAGTCGTCATGCACATGTACTGAAATTTGACATACTGTATAAATGATTCCTGTGTTTGGTGAACGTCACAGGATTCTAATTTAAATACTTATGGCGCAGTATGCAAAAGATAGGCCGTGCTCGAAATGGCGGCAGATTTGGAAATTTACTATAGTGACGCCACTGGGGGGCAGCAAATACCCGTTTAGGTGATTCCACTTTGTTAATTGCAGTGTTGGATTTTGTTGACTTTTCTCTAAGATTTGGACATGTTGCCTCAAATCACCGATAGAAAGAAAATGTATAATTCTTTAACTGAATTTACTGTAGCACTTACAGTGTTTAAAGTAGGAAGGAAAAATCACCGTGTCCAAAACCGTTTTAAATTTAACCCCCCCGATTCTGAGGACGTTGTGAAAGATGATGTCGTAGTATAGCAATTTATGTTGTAGTACCGTTCTCTCCTCGGGCTGTAGAACTTAAATAATTTGACGTGAATGTCGTGTTCTGGTCTTCAGGAAGAGTACCAAGGCCAAGCTTTTGTGATCATTTATGGGATTTTATTTTTACTGTCACAATTACAAATAAAAATTACTGTATACATTTTACAAACGCCAGGAACAGAACACATATATTGCTTTCTCTGATTTACCAGCAGATTTCAACGAGGGTACGAAGAGTGCCTAATAAGAAAGCAAATATCATATATTTTCAGGTTTTTAATAAAATTTAATAAACCCTTAAAAAAGAATAGAACATTCTGTAGCAGTAGAAGGTGAGGATTTTATTTCAGCTGCTAATGAGGTTGCCTACACATTCACACTGGTTAGCACCCTGAACCCTTACTCAAACATTGCCTCCTGCCAAGGACTTCGTTTTCTGTAAATTTGTTGACGGCATCTTTTCTTGTCAGTGGAGGTCAGGACAATCCATCAGCAGACCCAGTCACTTAAAATGATGACAAGAGCCCATGTCTGTCCTAGGATTTAGGATCAACCCTAGGGGTGGCAGGAGGTTGGCGATTGGGGGTGTAACACTGGAGTGGGTAGGCCATTAGATGGCACGTGTCACAGCCTGCAGTCTACCTAAAACATGTTGCCTCAGGGCTCCTCCTCTGACCTCTCTCCTTGCCTCCCGGGGGATCTGGGTTGGCCTCATGGGAGACACAAATGAAAGGAGAGCAGGGTGAGGAGGCATAAAGCACGTGTCTGGGAGCACACTGATGCAGAGACACTGGCCTGCCCCCCACAACCTTATGGTAATGGTCTTAAAACACAAAGCTACTATCATTGCCTATTCATGGTTCACAGATCAACCTAAAACAATTACATATTTAAGAGATTATGTTTCTTATGGACTAGAATGCTTTGTGTGCACATAGTGGATGATTTTTTAAAAATAATTTAATTTTTGCAAGAGCAGCAAAATCATGCAGCCAGAGTGTATTATTTAACCCTATTTCTGTAGTTGTTACTTATCATAAATTAATTATGTGTGTCACGTTAAATATCATTTTTAAAAATTTAAGACATATTTCCCCAGTTGTATAGGTGATTGACAAAACGTTTAAGTGTATCCCTCTATTTAAAGGTAGACCATAAGATATATTTTTCATGAAACCCCAACAACATTATACTCTCCCACTACATTTATTTGTTTATAAATTACCTTACAATTATAACTGGCATATAACGGTGGAATCATTTCACGTAAACAATATTCACGCTTATGGGACAAGAGCTCAGGATCTTATTCAAAACTGAAGTTACTCACATATCCAATTTAGAAATAATGAAGTGTCCAGAATTATATTGCCATAACTGATATCTAGTTGACCGATAGTTTAGCTCGTATGTGCTTATCGATTTCTTCAGACATTTAGTAAATGTATTAGTAGAGAATTGTCAGGATCAGCATATCAGACGCGTTCTTTTTTGCAGTAGCGTTTCAGTTAAGGCCTGAGGGGGAGGAGAGAACGCTCAGATTGTCGAGTTTTCTTATTATTATTAGAAAGACGTCCAGCTCTCACTATAAGAAACGCTTGGTAGCCTATTATCTTACCGTATTTTTTTTATTTATCGTTATTTAAAAAGTCCTGAAATATTAAATTCAGATTACTACAAATAAAGATGTCAAAATGTCGAATTGTGCATGTTTATAATGTAGGATTGCGGTAGATTTTGTTTAACTTTTTTTTTTTTTTTGCGTATCTAAAGTGTTAACTTACGAGTTATTACGGTGATGTAGGCTACGGGGGGGGGGGGCGGGGGGGAATAAGGCATTTCTTTACATCTCGATGAAAGCATTCTCATTAAGTAAATTTATTTTACAGTTCCAAAGCACAATTGTTATTATTTGGCGGTTGGAATCATTCATATACTATCTTAAAGCTAAAACACAACGTGATTTTCCCGTGAAACGAAAAGACTAAAGATTGATTCATTTACTTGACATTAGCCTATGTGAGATAATGTGGACGGGCCAGATAAAAACCGTCTCCTTTTTTTCTATGGTCAACAGATTTCCAACTCGATGAAAGTATAGGCAAGTCAAGAGGATTATTTTAACAGGAAGACTCAGTGCAAGATCACATTAGGCTATAAATAATACATCCCGCTTAATCAAAGTGCAGCTGTAAGAAAAGGCAGAATACGAATATATTTTCGCAATGTCATTTTAATATATTACACTATTAAGAATTACACTGGAGGATTTGGTGCCTGTTTCGTTAGTTCTTTTGAGAAGATTATTTTGTGAAAAAGTTACATTGTTTATGAAGTAGACAACTCAAATTTTAATTTACCCTCCTCTCCAAAGTTGTATCTTAACTGTTAAAAGCAGAAACCAAATTTTAAATTCTAAATTAAGAATTGGGTGTCCATTGTCACATATTCTGTTGTCCTTAATGCTTGCAGAATTATGCCTAGGCGTACTCTCCTTTCGATGTTTGTGCTATTTTTTTGCCCCTTGATAATTCTGAATGAAACCTGATGGTTGGGCAAACTAATGCTGTCGAGAGTCTAAATATTAGACAGTTAAAGAATTTTTTGGCTCGCTCTCTCTTTTCTGATCAGGCCGCTTAACTCCATAGCTGTTAGTTTTGCAATTCATGAGACAGGCCGAAAATAAATACAAAGTGAATTCAGGCGTCAATAACTGCATAAAAGAGACTAGAATAAACCAAAACCATTCCGTTTTCTCTATTCTTAATTGTAACCTTTCAGACGTGTTTGTGACATCGTCGACCAACGTCTCACTTTTGAAGCACATCCCAAGTCTGGCCGTTTTTGTCCTTTTTAAGGGAGGTGTAGAAAATACATAATGAGTCGTAAACAAAAACTGACCATGGCTGACCTCTTCTGACATCTACTGCACGTGCATGGCGAAGATAAAGTGCTGCACTCGCTTCTCACGCGAGTTCGTTTTTAAAACGGAAATATTTTGCAATGACTTATGGTTAAAGACATAAGATGTAGGCATAAAACCTATGTCACTTACGAAGTATTTATTCACATTATTTGTAAAATGTCTGGTTTGAGTCTTTGTCAACAACAAAAGGCTATATCCTTCAGTAAGATGTAGGCCTTGCGGAAGATTCGCGTTTGGGATGGTAGCCCACGAAGTGACTGAAAGAATCCTCCATAAATGTAACCCGTAATTACTTACAAAAAACTGTATGATCTGAAATAACTGTGAGTTTTAATATTTATTATATGTCTTGTTCTTTCTTTGGTTTAAAAGTTATGGCAACTGGTTTTATCAAATGTGGGTCAATATCTGTGCTTTTGCCTGGAAGCCTTTTTTGGGATACCAGATATGTCATTCTTTTTAATATTAGTCTTTTATACTCAGGCCCCAGCATAGACCTGTATGTTTGCTGTTATATTGCATGCACAGCTTATATGACAAAGTAGAATTTCCCTGGCATTAAAACAGTCAAAAAACTGTTGAAATCAGCTGCTGGTCGTATGTTATTGTGTATGCTATGTGCTTATCAGAGAAGTATGGCAGTTTGATACTACAGTTATCCCAAATGTTGTGGCAGCTCACTGCTGCGACTCTTTTCCTCTGAGCCGGTCTCCATTTTCTGTGCACTGGACTTGGTGTCATCATATTGAATTATAGGATTTGCCAATTAATGGCACCTTTTGCAGGACTTGCAAAACACATGTACTGATTTGTAGGTTGTCTGTCCAGAATTCTTTCACTGAAAGAGACACTCTCTTGCGCTCTCTCTCTCTCTGGAATGTTTTGTTAGTATGTTTTAGCATTCCTTTAATTTAAACTTTTCCAAAAAGAAAAACAGACAGGAAAAAAGAAAGACCCTTTACCTCACTTTTGGCTACCCTAATGTGCCCCCCCCCCGTTATATTTATAAGTACTTTCCTATTTACAGTTTTCTCTGATGTAGTTTGCCTCAGGTGAGCGACGGACATGGCTTCTCTCTTGGCATTCACCGCGTGCCTTAATTGTATTGAAATTAAATCAAGGTCCACTGTGAACACAAAGAGCTCAAACCCAAGTTTCAAAGCTTCACTTTTCTCCTCTCCATGTCTGCCTTTTCTCTGCCACATCTCTTTCTCTGCTTCTTTATTTTACCTTTCCACCTCCCAAAACAACACCCTGCCTGCAGCACAACAATTTTATTCACAACCAATCTGAGAATTATTCTTTCCTCCATGTGATCCATCTGCACTCGTTCTGCTGTGAGGCTCCCTCATCCCTCTCTCTTTACCTGTCCTCTTCTTTTTTAGTCTCTGTTGCTGCTGTGTAGTCCATACGCCACTGAGTGTGCCAGTAATCTTACAGAAACATGTAAGTCCTTTGGATAAAAAATATGCACAGGTGTACTCACAGACACATACAGAATGATGGATGTAAACTTGCAGTTTTATCCACAGATGGACTATGGTCCCATTAGAATTCTATATATATTTTGTAAGTGTGTGTATGTGTATGTGTGTGTGTGTGTGTGTGTGCGCGCATATGTGGGTGTGCATGCACGAATGAGTGTGTACAGTGTGTTCGAGCAACCTCAATGTAAGGCAAAACAATCCACCGCCAGAGATATTATCAGTGTGTTTTTCCAAGTAGCATTTTAGACATACGCAGAGGCATAAAGACATTTCGATGCACTCATTTCGATACACGTTTCCCTCTTCCAAACCACTGCAACTGCAAACAGATCTATTGACATCCATGAGAGTATCCTGCTTTCCTTCATAAGGACACAACGAATGAACATAAACAGAGAATGAGAGAGAAAGACGAGGAGAGAGAGAGAGAGGGAGAAAGAAAGATAATCTACCTTTGTTGTACCATCTTGAGAAAGCCTGGTACCTGCCTTCTATTTCAGTCCTGCAAAGCTTCTTGCTCATGGCGAAACAAAGGAAAGATGACTTGATATCTGTGGAGATATTACGTAAAGATGCGAAGCTATGCATTGCCCTCCAGAGGAGAACTAACATTGCATTAATCAAATTCACCCCGTTATCCCTGTTTCAGGTGCTTATAAGCATTCAACCTAAAGCAGCGTTTCGCTATACCAGCAAGCTCTGCTGTTAACTCTCTCTCTCTCTCTCTCTCTCTTTCTCTCCCTCTCTCCATCCTTCCCTCCCCCCACTTCACGCTTCTCTCTCTGCCTCGCTCCATCTATCCTTGCTCTCCCTTTCTGCATGGTATTCACACAAGCAAGCACATGGCTGTCAAGACCTAAGTAAAATAATGTTAAAAAAAAAATCATGACTCAAACACTTAAACAGTTTAAGCTCCACCTGATGTTAAGCAACACATAATAAACACAAAGATTCAACACGAAAACATCAATTTAAGAAAAATGAAAGGAAAAAAAAAAGAAGATTAAAATGCCAAGATTCTTATACATCCGGATGTGCGAAGATGTTTCAACATATATATATATGTATATATGTATATACATAAATTACTTCCATTTACATCTTGTCTATTTTCCTCTGCCTCTGAATATTATCAGCACTTTCACGAAGAATTCTGCTTGACACAATTTTTAGATAATCCTCGACTCTACTGCAGAAAAACAGGGTAAATCCTGCGTTTCCTGGGTCCTTCTGCTCTTGTCTTCCTCCATGCTGCGTGGACACGGGGGTCCTAACTGGTAGGCTCCTGCCCCAGCCTGGTGCCCTTTTCAGGGGGTTGTATAGGACGGTGCAGAGGGTTTGTGGGGGTAATGGTGAAGGGGTCAGGATGTGGGGTGGATGTCACGCATGCAAAGAGAAGGGGGGGATAGGGTGGATAGGGGAACATTGCAGTCATTAACCCCCCAAAAAACAAGGTAGAATTCTTCCCTTGCTTACCCAAACTGAACAGATCCTGGCTGAAAAGAAAAAATCCATTTGTTTTTGAGGGAAGAAAAAGGAGAAAAAAGTTGAAAAATGTAAATATACATATATAGGCTCTGACGTATATATGTATGAGGATCCAGGGAAGGAGGAAAAGGGTCAGGAACATCTTTCTCTCTCTCTCTCTCTCTCTCTCTCTCTCTCTCTCTAACGTACACACATACACACACACACACACTCACACACACCCAGACACACATATACTGCACGCTGCGCACGCTCCGGCTTCAATTTATGCTCTCTGTTTGACACCACCCCCACCTCTCTCTCTCTCTCTCTTTCTCTCTCTCTCTCTCTCTCTCTGCATACACACACATACACACTCCGTCCCTCCCCTATCTGCCCTGTCCCTTCCTGGATGCGTGGCCCAGCTGATAGCTGCAGAGGGATTAGCTAGCAGGGCCAGCTGGCAGGGATTACACACACAGGGGGTAGGCCGATGACAGTGGGGGCTTCTCTGTCCGGGACACACAAACACATGAACATATAGACTTATACACAAATATACATATCACACACACACACACACACACACAAAGAAAAGTGTTCATCCTCATAAAAAAATTACACATATTTTTACAAATACATATATCTACACTCATACACAAACCTAGGTAGTTATTAAATATATATGTGATGTATTAAATAAAGAGGGTAACCCATGAGGGGAAGGTCAGTGATGTATCCAGACGGTGCTGATATAAAGGATGTAAATGTATGCAGGGTGGGGGGATGTGCATGGTGGTACTTCAATGGATGACCTTTGCACCCAGCTCACTCCATCATTTTGGGACTATCAGCTGATCTGAGTCGGGGCAGGCAGAGGGGAGGGAGTCTGCCGAATGTCTGTTTGCCAAACCAGCAGACGCTCCCTCCCTCTATGACACCCATATGATCTACACACTCACACACACACACACACACGCACACACGCACCACACATAACCTCCTCAACAACACACCAGCACTTGCTATCGTTTCCATGTAAAATGAGACAGATAGAGAAAAGACCAGAGTGAAATGATATGAAAAGATGAAACATTAATGGTTCAAACCTCAAATCTTTTTGTTGGTATTTTCTTTTCATTCGTTTCAAGGCTTTGTGTCTTGTTCAGCACAATAAAATTCAAACTGTCTTTTTCTCAAGCTATTTCATTTCAGATGTCTGTTTGTACAGTACATATTGAAGATGTAGAGATTAGTAATATTATGTGTGTGTGTGTGTGTGTGTGTGTGTGTGTGTGTTCGTATGCCTAGCCTATATCTCTACATCTCACCCTGCGCTGGCACCCTGTATGCCTGGCGTAATCTGATGGGAGATTAGCAAATAGGGAGCATTTGAGCTGGATTATCGCCTCATTAGAAATGACAAGTGTTCCCTGGCCCGGGCTTGACCATGTGCTAATGTGCCCTCATACTGACGGTACTGTATCCCTGTGTGTGTGTGTGTGTGTGTGTGAGTGTCTATGATAACTCTCAACACACATACCAGTCACACTTTCATTGTGTTTGAGTGCATAATCTGGAGTCTGGAGAGCCTTTTATTTAAATTTTCTCCCATCATTCTTAAACATTTTAAATGGTATTTGAGTTTGTTTGTATCTGCACCACAATATGGATTTTATCTTTTAAAAAACAGAAAACTGAACTCACATATAAATAAAATAAACTAAAATAAATTAAAGTAAAATAAAAATAAAACATCCACTTCATATTCAACAGTATTACAGAGGCATATGTCACATCTGCTCACTTAATTCAGAGTGGACGGCATGTATGATAAAAAAAAGAAATAATAATTTCACCACATTTAGTTTTAAACTGAATCACTTTCAGGAACTGTCAAGTGAGAAACGTATGGCTCTTTAAAAAAAAAAAAAATCTTTTTTTTAAAATGTTGACTTACGTGACAGATTACACTGTGACAACATAACTGTAAGAGTGGACTGACACCGTGGGTTACTATGCTCACGCGCATTTGTATGTGTATGTGTGTGTGTGTTTGTGTAGGTGCACAAATTATAGGCATGCCTACACATATGAGAATATTTGGCGTGTGTGTATTTGGTTAGCGTGTGTTAAGGATGCAGGTTGGTGTGTGTATGTGTGTGTGTGTGTGTGTGTGTGTGTGTGTGTGTGTGTGTATGTGTGTGACGTGTGTGTATGTGTGTTATCTGTGTCCTCTTCGATTTGGCGTGCGCCACTGAGCAGCTCGGCAAAATGGCTGACAGCAGCATGTGCTATTGTGTCTGCTTTAGCACAAACATGCATGTGCACCGCCTACACACTCCACATGCAATATCTGCTCATATACTCACATTCACTCATATTCACTCACATCCTCACTCTCAGTCACACAGACACACACATTCAGACAAATGAAGACAAAGACGAAAATGTACATTTAACCATAGATGTAACGCTAAGATCCTCAGACCATCCATTTCAAACTCATAATTAACCTGTGAAATATATACCTATTTGAGCATCTATAATTTTCTCTTAGTTCTATATACATATCAAGAGATTACAATGATACACTCTGATAATGCTATATTTGCTCATAACTAGACTTACAACGTTGCTTATAATTATGCAAAATAGCCAGTGAGCATTCAGTATCGTGTATGCTTTCTGTGGAAGAGAGAAGTTCAAGTAGAGCCCATAGATATTGTACACTGAGATGCATGACTGTGTAATCTCTAACAGACAGCAATAAGGGTGGCCTGTAGAGCCCTGCCCTTACTGCTGCACATTCACAGTTCATTGTGGACTAATCAATGGATTCTTCTCTCGCTCTCAGTTAAACGGCAATGCTGGGCAAGGACTGATACATCACTCCCAATTTCATTAGCCTCACAAATACAGAGTGAAAAGAGCATGTGTGTGTGTGTGTGTGTGAGTGCACACGCACAACTCTGTTTCATCGAATTATGTTGGAGTTGATCATCATGGTTTTGCTACAGTGTTATTGTATTCTATTCTATTCTATTCTATTCTATTCTACTGTCCGATATAGCAATTGCATGGATTCTTCTCCCCATACCTCACATTATTGTTTTGTTAGCCATGTTAGCAGTGACCAAAATCACTCAATAAAGATGTGTGCAGTGAATCTGTAAAGGAAGCTGGCTTGAGGGCAGAATCTATAGAATATGTAGGTCTTACATGTAACTGTAAACACATGGTTACATCTCCACATTGATAGTATCATCCCTGAAAGGACAGATCTCTCTCCTCTCTCTCTGTCTTTCTCTCTCTTCCCTCTCTCTCTCTCTCTTGTTCTCTCTTTCTCCATCACTACGCTTCAGCAGTCAGCCCAGCAACAGCGCATCAGCGCTCCCAAAAGCGCTCCCCTGCCTCCGCATCCAACATGACCCAATTTTCTCCCCCATCCCCCTCTTTCTCTTTTCTCCTCTTTAAAACAAATCATTCGCTGACCTACTTCTTAATTTTGCAGCACTCTTTTTCTTTCTTTTTAAAAAAAAATTTCACCGTGTTTCGCCACATCTTTGCCTTTACACATTTGTGGATGAATATCAAAAAAATAAAAAATAAAATATTGTAGCAACGATGAAAATGGTAAATTTAAGGATGTGAAATTACCAACAATGTACCAATACAAGCCAAACAGTCAGATATAAATTAAGATTGGTGATTTTGTATGGTAAATATGCACATCTAATGAAAATATTAATATTTAGAAAAAAGAGTTAAGTCTCTGCAATTATATTAAGGCTAAAGACACTTAAGCTCAGCCATGTCTGACAGGGTATTGTTGTTGTTTGACTCATGGATCCGGTCATTTCATAGTCTTTTGCCCTTTTTTCTTGATGTTTGTCAACAATTTTGCCACTGGCCTCTGTACAGTTGTAATTAAAAGACATGGTTAACATATGACTCATTCTCTGATTAACACACATGATAGTATTCATACATCTATTAATAACAGTATGTCACTGTGATTGTCAGAGACTATTGGGACATGGTAAAGCAGAGAGAACAGCTGTAATTTTTAATAATAAGCTTGGCTAATACAATGGGCTATGCTTGCATAAAGTGTATAACTTTGTTTGGTTTGCATCAGTAGTTTACTCAGATTCTCTGTGCTGAATATTTTATCGGTGCCTTTTAAAATTCATACTAATTTCATATCCCTTGATTAGCATGGGCTTTTAATATTCTAGGAAAATGATTGCAACACTGTTGTACGTTTAATATTAGTCATTTCTACATAAACATTCAGTGAATTTCAGGGTGCACTGAGATGAACTATGGATGCAGAAAGGTGAAGAGTAGTTTCATTTTTTAAATTCAAAGGAGCTACGTGTTTGGTACTATTTCTGTGGAATTCCGACAAAGCAAATTTGGTAGTGCAGTGTGTAGTCTGCACTGCATTCAGTATGACTCTTTTCCATATGCACAGACTCAGCATGTAATGACTCAGATACATTTCTAGGACACGCCAATATCTGTTATCTCTCTTTTCATTCTCTCTCAAATCTTTCTTCAGGATAAAAATATGAAAAATGTGTTGGAAATGTTGAAAAAATGAACATGATTTTATTATATGTCACGTGAATGATACTTATATGTGTCCGAAGAGCGACCCTTACTCCCTCTGTGCCTTGATTAAAAAAAGCTGTGACTCATTTGTCTTAATATGTTTCAAAATATCAGAATATTTCTCAAGCAATGCCAAATAAGTAAGTTGGACTATATGTCCCTCTCTCTCTCTCTTTCTCTGTGTGTGTGTGTGTGTGTGCACATGTGGGACAATGGTTACATGGTGACCCTGATTGACTGGAACCACATGACAGCAATTAATTTTCATCCATTAATTTTTCTTTTCTCTTCCTCCATATGAATAAAGACTGTCATCTTGCTCTTCACATATTTCCAAAATGTTTGTCATTCTTTGAGAATTTAAAACATCAAATGTCATTTGTCCATGTCTTAAACCAATCATTTTTGTCTGTACTGGGGTGAGGAGGCAGTCTCTGTTGACATCCACATCCCTATGCTCAGTTAAATTAAAAAAACATGCACTTTTCTCTTGTGTATTATAATTCTTAGATATTTCAAGCACATCAGACGTAGCAAAATATATTACAATTTAGCATTTTGTAGCTGGGTCCTGCTGATATGTTCAGTCAGCTTGTCAAGTTCAAAACATTATCCTCATTGTAGACCCTTTTATTATAACCTTTTATTTAACTCCATAATGCTTCCTCTCTGCTCCACAAGAAGCACTTAGGACACTGGCCTCTATCTTGTTTTTTATTTTTTTGTCTTTTTACATGCTTCTAACTGGAATGGCTTTCTCTGACTTTCACTCCTAAAGGGAGGTGATGTGCTCAGGGGAAAATTGACCATTTAATTCCACCTCACAGGAGCACACAAACTGGAAATGAAAAGGGCCATGATGCCCAAAAGCCAATACCTTAACTGAACTTCTTATGTTTCTGTATGGAACCTTCAGAGGAAAACAGTCTATCCAGGGAGAGGCCTAGAACAAGGAGTTTCTCAGGCTTTAGGGACAAAAGCTAGCTAGGACGTGATATGAATAGCTGTCTTATAAAAGTTACGAGGGGTTGTCAAGTTCGTAATCTTACTAGAGTCTTTCACCATTTTGACAAAACTAGTTTATCTCCCTCAACACCAAATTCTCACAAAGACAGCACAGGCACTGATTAAGTTACTACTAAGAAACACAGTAATGTTACAACAGACTGTTGACACATTCACAGATTTGCCAGTGGGTCATTATGGTCTTTTACTTCCCCTTTCCAGTCTATGTTGTGATCTGATAAAGAGTTGAGGAACAACTGTCCATCAGAGCAAGCCCTTCCCAGCACAGGCTTCTGATGGAGTTAAGGACAGCCACTAACAGGGATTTCACCAAAGCCTCTTTCCATAAAAGGGGTTTGGAGAGGAATGGGGAGGGTGGAAGAGAGGATGGCACGTGTCCAGATTAACCCTTAATCCCGGGCATAGTGTCCCATGCAGGGTTTTAGGAAAGAAGGATAGAGCTTGGAGAGAGAGAAAGAGAGGGAGACATGTGCCAGGTGGTCAGGAGGAGAGGAGAGGAGAGGAGAGGTGTGGGGAAGAACACATGGTTCCAAAGACCACCGCCCTACAATGACAAGAAAGGGGAGCAGGTTAGCAGATATGAGGAAGACAGGGCTGTGAGAATAGAGGAAAAAGGAAGGGAAAAGTACCTCATGCCTATGCTGTCAGTAGGATTAAAAGCGAGGCGTTATACTAGCTCGTCCAGCAGTATGTAGGGCAAGAGTGGCTTAACCAGGCCGTACTCAGCTGCAGGCTGCTAAAGGGGCCAGAGGAATAAGCCAATGCCCCAGCCTCAAGCTTCTCTACCTGCTAACCAGCTAACGAGCTAACCTGCTAATCCTAATGTGGGATTGGGGTAGGCTGGGTTGGCCTGGATTTGACAGTATGATTGCAATGCAGTGAGTCCCCAGGGTGTATTTCTTCTCATTGATATGGTGAGCATTTATTTGGCTCTATACTTCAAGAACATAAACTCAAACACATTTTATTCTATTAGTTTATGTAAGAGAAGAGCTCAAAATGAAGCGTGTGCACACACACACACACACACACACATTTTGTACCTCCCAGGGCCTATCTAAAGCAGTGATACAGTGTATCTCGGTGGCTCATTCCTATCCATCTCTCCATCTCCACACAGTGAAAACCCTGAAGGCAACCAAACTGTAATCAGTGCCCTTGTTTGGCGTTCTCTTTTTCCCCATGTGCCCACCTACCTCAGAAAAAAGCTCTTTAGGAGTGACGCGCCGTCGTGATTTATCATTTTAATTAAGGTCCTCAGTCGAGTGAGACCAGCAAAGCGACAATTATGCTAAAACACCAAACAGTCGACTGCCTTTTCTCTGTCTCAAGTTAATCAGAGGGGGATGTGTGCGGTGTGTCCAGTGTTCAGAGCTCACCACAGCTCTCCCCAATCAAGGATAAAGAGATGGAGATCACTCGTAATAACACACAATGAACATTCAGCCATTCTCTCCATCCATTTCGATCCCCCTCTTTCTCTCTGTGCTTACGCTCACTGTGATCCACCATTAACAAAGATCAGTTATCTAACACTGTCACGCACCATTTCAGTGGTTCATACTCAAACACCTCCAATCGTTCCTCTGTGACACTACGGCAGTCAGTAGTAATGGGTGGATTGAACAAATGAGATGAGGGTCTAACTACAACCTAACTAACAACCTTCACTGCTTCCCTAACATACCCTCTGTGTGAGTGCTAAGCAAGCACAACCACAAATTTGGTGTAGATTGGGGTTTTATATCATTTTTCAAGACATGTCTGTCATTAGTGAAATTACTTCTGTGAACAGAACGGCATCATAAACAGCTGTGGTGACCACAGCGACCTCGCCCTGCTTTACGCAGATACGCGGCCTGTATATATCTGTATGTATTCGAGCAACGGTGACTGATTAAACAGTGGGGTGGAAGGAAAGTAATGGTCAGCTATCTCATCATGCTAACAGCTCCAGTTTCCCCATGAGTGCTCCAATCATGCGGCATCAACGGGCTCATAGAAATGCTGTCTGTCCTACTGTGCGTTTGCTCTGCTGGCTGTTTTAGTGCTGCTTCCACTTGCCTGGCTTTTAGTAATTACCTCATATTTGCATTGCAAAGTACCCCTTGTACCGCCCTCAGCTCCTCCACAGGTGACTGCGCTCCATATCCTAAGCTCACATAGAAGGAGAAAGAGAGAGAGAGAGAGAGAGAGAGAGAGAGAGAGAGAGAGAGAGAGAGAGAGAGAGAACGGATGAGAGATTTAAAATGGGTCCCTGAAAAGCAGAGTCCACTATACATGACGTTTGGGCCCATAGGCCTAATTATGCTCCGTTTTTATTTGGGGTAGGAATGAATAAATCCACACATTCAAAAAAGCTTTGTATTGCAGTCATCACTAGTCTCATATCGTAGCCGTAGTGTGAGAGGGAAAGAAGATTAATAATGATTCCCACACCCTGCCGGCCGGCATTGTCAGCAGAACGTAGAAATATCTTCATCCCGAAGTTAAAGTTAATTTAGGACAAATCGCTGTTCTAACGTTACATAACGAAAGAAGATAAAATGTTGGCTATTTATCTCATATTAATCACCAGTCAAATTCGTGCTTTAAATATATGCGTGATGATTTTCGAATTTAAGGGTCTGAAAGAGCAGTAGCCTACAGCTCGTTCACGGTCTTAGCTGGTAGCACGGACTGACAGTTCACTGGGTTCATATGTATGACCTCATTTGAAGCTGAGGTTTACATTGGGCAATTTTGTAGGATGAAACAAAAGCTCTTAAGGTATTATTTTATGTATTAAACTAATTTTTAAGAATCACTTTATATCATCTATATTCATATATTTCAGATTGTGTTATTTGATTAGGTTTAGTTAAGGTTCTAACCCTGTATTTGTAATTCTCTTTTCCTCATATCTTCCCGAAATATCTATAATTTATTGTTGAATAGCCCTTCATTTCAAATATTTTGATATTTGTCAGGGCAAATTAAATTCGCATTTGGTTTTTGTTGATTTTAGTGATAGTAATCTTTAATCCGTAATAGCCTACTCAATGTAGCCTATCGTTAGATAATGGAGGGAAATGTTTTATCTAAAAAGGTATACTGTGCTAATCCTTCCACTCTCTAATTTTTGTTAAAAACATTCTTAAGGATTCTATGTGAAATTTTTAAGATTTTGAAATATTTCATAAAAACAAACAATCAAGAGGAATACGTATATGTACCTCGACCAAAATAATCCTATGAATCTAGAAAAGAGGGGTTTTCTTTTTTTCCTCATTCCGTCTTGCAGTGCACAGATGTAGGCTGCAGCTTTAACGCACTGACAGAGAGATGGGGGTGGAAGGTAATTTACATGCTGAACGGCGATCTTAATGTGGATATTTATTTTAATTTAATTTCTTACCCGCGCATACCGCACAGTAGGCTTTTGTGCCAAAGTCATATTAACCCTTGGCTAGTTAATATTCAGTTCGCGACTCCCCCATACCCCCTCCCTTCCCCACCGGATCATGAATATTCATGAAATTTGCCCATTCGCTATCTTTTGACTCCACCTATATTGCTCGACGCAGCGCCGCAGCGTAATGGAGCATGTCGCACGGAAGCCATGTTTGTGTACATCCACTGAAGCTCAAATATTGAACGCATTTAGGCTGTTGCTGTGCGTGTCACTGTCCGTTTCTAGCATGGCAAACAAGACAGAGTTACCTGCGAAAGACCGGTGTCTGAAAGGCAGGGCAGAAAAAATGGTCGTGGCAGGTAAAATTTCTCCTTATGCCACATCTACTGCTGACTTTAGATTTTCTGTAAGAAGTCTGCCTTGCCATGACTGTCGTTACATAACCCGCTCCAGCGTAACGTTGAACCCAACTATGTTTACATTAGAGAACCTTTATTGTTTTTGTTTTTGTTTTCTTCAGCAGAACAGAAAAATGGGCTTTCACACATCAGTTTAAGTGTTAAGTTAAATAGAGAAGCAGTGTAACTGCGTTCAACTATTTTTGAGAGAGATGTTTTTGACTGTTACAGTTACTTGACAGTTACGAAACAAACACTACAGCGAAAATTTAACCGTTGAACACATGGGTTAAAAGAGGCAATAATTCACAATAAGTAAGTAATTAAATGAGAAACTGCGTTTGGTTTGTCACTTTAGCATACATGGTTAATGTAACACAACTAGTCAATGTTTAGCCAACGTCGCTGTAAGATCTAGGCCAGCACAGACCAAGCCTTAAAGGATTATAGTAGCTCTTAATTGTGAAATGACTATTAAACTACTATGCAAAGTTTACTCATCGCTACACAAGTAATTGGATCTGTGTTATCAACTGAGGGAGGACAGTACAGTTTGTATGTGATCAAGATGTAGGCCTGGTCACTGTCACTTTTTAAAGGCAAATGCATTGTCACTGTCACATTGTCACACCTATTTCATTGTGACAAAAGGTATGCTCATTTGGTTCCTGTCTAATACTTCATTTTTCATTTTGATAGCACATGAGATTTCTGCTGCCAAAAAGAGGTTCCACCGTTGATTCCTTCCTGCCATGATGCTCTGCCCTGATCAGTGAGGTGCATTCTGGGAGATCTGCCTACCATGGCAGTGTCCAGGGGCCCATCTGTGCATTATGCGCATGAAAACCCCGCCCCCGTTGTAAATTCCCTGCCCGTCTGTCAGAGCAGCTCAGAGCTACAATATGGCGGAAGTTCTTTCTCTCCCACAGTGGGGGTAAGGGCATGGTTTTAGAAATTATGGAAGATGCACCTGCTGTTTCCCCAGCACAAGTTTTGTGGGATTTCAGTATCCTCAGTGCTACCTGCAGCAGAACACTTTTCGCAAATGGGAGAACTGGCTGGATCTTTTTCATCAGCTGTGGTTTCTTTAACCATGATTGCTCCACACTTGTGACATGACTAGCTGATGCTGTCACTCTACACCATGTTTGCAAGTCTCTGCTTGCCCAGCATTTCATATACTCTTCCAGTGTGTTTCATATGGTTACTTCTTCTCAAGTGCTTTCAGCTCTCTGAGATGTTGACTTTACCTCCTCATAACCAATAGATAAGATCCAGCTGAACTGATCTTCACCCACGTCCTCAGACAATAGCAGGGATGCTTAGCTGCCACTTCAGGCACTCCAGCAAGAAAGGAAATGAAGGTCTGTTTTCACTGCCCAGATATAGTATCTCAGTCCAGATATGTAGTGGTTGTTGGTAAATGTGAGAGTGGGGGCTTTCCTGTAGAATTACTGGTGTTTCATGGGCACAGCAGAAACGTTCTCGTTTGAAGAGAGTGCTTCATTAATCTCATGGTCCTCCTCTCTCGTTTCCTCTCATCGTGCTGGCCTGTGTCACGTGTGGTAAACCACCAGTTTACATTGCATTAAGATTCAGAAGAAATCCTCAAGTTTACATGCCTCCATCTTGCTAACTGTAGCAATGAAGATGCATGGCTGAGGAGGGGTTGGAGGGGCTCTACCCTCTCCATAGCAACCGGAAATGGTTGCTTGGATACAGGTTTGAATATAAAGTGTGGTAGAAATGCTTTGGCAGTCCTTGCTCTTCATTTCCCTTCCAGCCGAAATGTAAGCCCTTGAACTTGCCAGTGATTCTATTGTCCTCAGTTCTCAGCGCATCCAAAGAGAGTGCTTCTCAGAGCTGTTAAGATGACAAACTGTCTATAGTATTTCCTATTCTGTACTTTGATTGACTTGGTCTTTAATGGTACTGACTTATTCATCACCTGCATCAATCCCATGGATTCCTTAAGATATTATTGTTAGCACTGTAAAATGAAACATTGGCTAATCTATGAGTGTTATGGTTCCAGGTGATTTCTGATGAAGTCATGGCCTTGGTCAAGTAGTTGATATTTTCTTAATTAACTCCTGGAGCAGTCCTGGAATGGTCAAAAAAATACAGTTGTGGATAATTAATGGTTGTTCAATGAAATTCTCTCTCCATTATTATTTGGATGGCTTAGAATGATATGAGCAAGATACATAAATAATTATATTAAAAATCAAAACTGATTTTTGCCTGTATGGTTGCATGTAGTGAAGATATAGTTAGATTTAGAAATTCGGTTCTCCAATAAAGGCATAAAAATCCTAGGAATCTTACAAATTGTGGAAAAAATATATCCCAGCTAACCTTGCCCTACCTACCCATGAGCCCATTTTTTTTAATCTTTTTTGCCAGATTGTATTTTAGCAGGATGATGGGAAAGAACCAACAATATGGTGGATGCCAAAGCAAGAGATACCATTTGTGAGCAAAACTGAGAGCATTTGGCATTCAGCCAGCAAAAACGAAAACTGATTCGAAGGACAGTAGTTTGTTATGGGGAATTAAATAGTGCCTTCTAGGTAGTGGGCGTAGGTCCATATCATTCCGAAAGTGCGAAAAATTAGAGCCAACAAAAACTGTTCCATTTCCTCTAAATGCCCGATTTACCGTTACCTGACTGTTGCATTTTCCCCTTTATCTTTCCAAAAACAAAAAAAGGAGGCAGCGGAAAAAGCATAGAAAAATCCTTCTCTAGACACGTAGTTTTCCCCCCATATTCCTCTTCTTCTCATTCTTTTGTGATGCTTACCCACCCCCTGTTTTCCTTCTTTTTTCTCCCTCTCTTTCTTTCTTCCTTTAGTGCATTCACCCTGTCCTTTTTTGCGGCGATGCTGTTTTGTAAGGTGTCGTATTTTTTGGCGAAGGCAGAATGCTGGCAGAGGAACAGTGTACTGAAAAAGGAGCCAGGCTGGCACTGTCTGGACTTCTGCCAGTGCTCCATGGGAGAGAAACCCACAGTAGAGGTTGATGTGCCTTTTTGTGGTGCGTGTGTGTGTGTATGTGTGTACGGGAGAGAAGGGCATGATGGGAAGGTGTTAGAGGGAGGGGGGAGGATCTGTGTGACAGGGAGTGGCAGGACAGATAGGTTGGCATAGATGTGTTTTTCTGCGGATGCCGGTAAAGTTTTTTTCTTTCTTTCTTTTTTTTTTCATCATTTAGTCTTTTGGCTTTTCCTGTTTTGTTGTTTGTTTATTCTTTCTTTCATTTGCTTTAATTTTTGGTCAGAGGATTTGTTTGCTCAGCATTTTTTGCCTAGTGACATCACTGAATGAAAAAAAAAAAAAAAACACGTTGCCATATCTCCACTGCACTCATCTGTTGCTTTTGTCACACTGTTTTACTGCTGTTTTTCTCACAGTCCACTCCTCCTGTTCCACTTCTGCTTGACCTTCTCCTCCTTCACTTTTTTCTGTCATTTGTTTTGGTTGTCTGTTCTGTATTTTATGTGCCATATTGTTTACCACGCTCTGGCAGCTTGGCACTGCAAATTGGACTGCTCTTACACGGAGAGCTGGCACTGCTGTAGGACTGCTTCAGAACCCATTTCCCTTCATCATTGCCTATGTTTACTGACGATTCACCTGTCTGAATCTCAGCTACAGCATTTTTGCTCTGTGGAGAGGTGGCTATTGACCATCTTTGGAATTGATTTTATTGTTAGTCAGTCAGTCTCACTCATGCCTGTTACATAGGATGATTTTGATCAACCCATGTTTATGCTCACATTTCAGTTAAATTGGCTGATTTAGTTAGCTTTGGCCATGTGTGAAATAATAGTTTTCCCCTGCTACAGCTACTGGAATGATTCAACCGTTGGATTATGCCCTCACAGTTTAATGACTGCTGCGGTAAGGATGATGATAGCAGTAACATTCTTTCTATGCTGAAAGTAGATATTCCTTATTGAAATGTTCTCTAATGGAGCGATTTGGACAGTATTATGTTCAGGAAGACTTTGCAGTTGGAAATTAGAGAGGAAGAGAGTCACCTATGGCCCTGTGTACTCAGTTATTGTGTGTTAATGAACCTTTCTCTGAGTGTTTATATGTGTCACAGAGTGTCCTTGACCAGTGTTTTTTTTTTTTTCAGCCTACACTAACATTAGTCTGTCCTGTGTAAATCACTACCCTTGCTAGATGGAGATTTGCTGTGTAAATCACTTCAGTCTTCTTAGTCTTAATCCATGCCTCACATCTGTGTCGTTTTTTTTTCTTTCCTTTTTAGAGCATTAATTCCAGTTTGGTACAGTTGGCATCGTCCTTTCCATCAAGCCAACCTGGAATGAACATTCGCATTCATCCCTCTTTATGTCCCATGTCCAAAGTATGCAGCATATGTCTCCAGTCTACCATACGACCTTAATGTTACTGGGTGCACCAGTAAAGTGTTCCCCCCTGCAACCTTAAAGCCAATTTTTTTTGTCCTCCCCAGCTGGCATTTGGCCCTCGGTCAACAATTTATGTGGGTTTGTTATTTTGGAGGATAGGCAATGGATGTGGGGCTTTATACAATTTAATCTTCTAAGTGTCTCCCAATGCAGAGACACCAGCTTTGATCCCGCTTAGGCAAAGCTGGACTAATCCCCTCCAACACACACATTCACACGCACACGCACACACGCACGCACACACTCCTGTACCTGGTACGAGCAGGGATCTCAGGCCTTCTCCAGGATAACGCCCTCCGGTGTCCAGCCCCTGGCTTCCCTCACACATTGTCACAAACATATACAGCAGTCTGTCCTAATAGATAAACTGTGGTTGCAGTGGTAGAGGTAATGGAGTTTATATTATGACTGCAGCCTAAGCTGGGCCGTAGTGCAGGTCCTCATTATATCTTAAGTGGCAGCTGCATGCCACATAACAGAAAGAATAATATCAAAGGTAAAAATGCAAGGGAATAAAGTTAACTAATTTCTTTTCTTTCTTTCTTTCTTTCTTTCTTTCTTTCTTTCTTTCTTTCTGATTAGCAAAGCATGCAGCCAATGGTAACCCCACAGTGGAGCCCTTCCCAGAGGAAATGGAGATGATCATGTTTGGTAAGTTTCGCTCATATCAAAGAGAAATTTGTTCAAGGCTTCAGTTTCACATGATTTCATTAGATATTTACAGTGACACATACTAAATAACACACCACCCTTTTGTAGAGATTTTTCTCTGCGTAACCGGCTGTTTATCTGGATATCTACCAAATTTGCAGAAATGGGACAGAAGACAAAAGATTTCCCCATGGGATGTTTGTTATATACCCACTTGAGCTGAGTCATAAGCGAACAGCCATTACCTAAGTCATTTCAACCCACAGAAGCTGTGTCTCTCCAAATGCTCCAACCCCTGAGCAAATGACCTCGATACATGTCTAGCACTCTCAAGCCAGACTGGAGAAGTAGTCATTATCTAACATCTGCCCCATTATGATTAACATTAGGAGTGTAGCTACATCAGACCTAAGCTATGCTCCACTATTCTTTTCAACTACTACAGTAATCTACTTTTTTATCTCAAGAATGCACTTGTTATTCTGTCCTTTGCATAATGTAATGTACTTTTACTTCATCTATTGGATATTAAACAGGCGTCAAGTTTTGATGGATATGGTCTGACGTGACTCTGTTGGTGTCTCAGGTATGGGCTGTTTCTGGGGTGCTGAGCGACGCTTCTGGAAGGTTCCCGGTGTCTATTCCACCCAGGTGGGCTATGCAGGGGGGTGTACCCCTAACCCCAGCTATGAAGAAGTCTGTTCAGGTGAACCATTTTTGTGTATGCACACACACACTCATTTAAATGTTTAAAAAAACTTCTTTGGTTCGTATTCTCACACCCTGTTCATCTGCAATGAACTACCCAGAGTGCACTGGTCTCTCTCTGGAGCTGCAGCCCTCCCCGCTCTGTGTGACCTACTTGCAGGAAAACTGTGAGTTGCTGCAGAGTGTGTGTCTGTGGGGAGGTTCCCGCTCTGATGCACCACCGACTTGTCCCGTCGTAGTTACTCCGACTGTGTTGACACAGTAGTTCAATGTCGGAGGGGGGATTCAAACCCATGTCAGGCCCAAAATACTTTCAGTAAAAGCACTTTGTGTTGGGAAGCTGCGAACTGATGAGCACAGCCGAAAAATGGGATCAAAATACTTTCCAAATGTGTTATTTGAAATGGTAGAGTTTTTTTTTTTTTTCTCCAACACGTTTTGTGTGTGAGTGTGAGCTTGTGTTTGTTTGTATGTGTACAGATGTGTGATAGCAGCTCTTTTCAGGCGGTCTTCTCTCTAAAGATTGCAGCAGTATTGAAGTGCCAAATCACTCCAGACAGGACAGACCTGTCAGTCACAGTGCCTGTTTCCATGTTTAGATACATTCGAAGTCTACTCTGCCCAGTCATGAGATCAGCGCCCAGTGACACATCTCCAGTCAGCAGTTTTCTGTATCTTTTCCTTGGCTGATCTTACTGTTCTAACCCACAGGGTTGACCGGACACACAGAGGTCGTGAGAGTGGTCTTTCCTCCAAAGGAAGTCAGTTTGGAGAAACTGCTTCAAGTCTTCTGGGAGAGCCATGACCCCACTCAAGGTATATGCTCCTTCAGCCACACACTCACACACACACAGGTCTCTCAACTAAATATCTCTCTGTGCTCTGGGGCCAAAATGAATGACCCAAGTACTTCAGAGTGTGTGTGTGTGTGTGTGTGTGTGTGTGTGTGTGAGATAGAGAGGGAGCAGGAAAGAGACTGAGGTCGAGAGATCTCTAGGGTATAAAGACAGCGACAGACTGCTTGTGCTAATGTGTCTGAGACCAAATCAACCATGATTGTGTATGTGTGTTAGTCCTGGCTCACGGTGCCCTCCCTCCCCATACTACAGTTCTAATGTGCACTCACCACAAAGACTGCCCACATTAAACCTGATTTTACAGTCCTTTTACTCTCACGTCAGTTGACCCAGGGGCTCACCTATCACGGGCTCATTTGAACATGTGAGACTTCAGTCATTCTGAAAATTATTGTGTATCTTGCTTGACTCCAGACCAGCAAGTGTTATCTTTTTCATCGATATCAAAAAACTACTTCGATTTTCCAAGCGCCTGCATCTGCTTCTTTGTCTTTTTCTATTGACTGTTCTTTGATGTTTTCCTTTCGTCCACCTTCTCATATGTAAAACTCTGTCATACCTGGGCAATCTAGACCTTTTTAGGTAACAAGCTCTAAAATAGACTTGCTATTTCTTCTTCTCTCACACATACACCAAAACTTCCTCCAAGCATCTGACACTCGCATTCCCTCAGTCCTGCTATCCCTCTCTTTCTCTCTCTCTCTCTCTCTCTCTCTCTCTCTCCCTCTCTCTGTTTGTCTGTCTGTCTCTCTCTCTGACTTTCTGTCTGTCTCTCCTGCGGGAAGGTGATGTAACAACATTAATTCACCATGAGACAGCAGGGCCATTCTGCTCAGTCACCCAGAAGAGAGGAGCCAGGAGGCTCCGAAGCCTCTGTTCCAACATTCATGGAACCTGACCACCAACTTTACATTTCAGTCACGTTAACTCTTACCCATATCCCTGTCCTGCTATTTTAACTCACCATTCATTTATTCACTTTTAAAAGCTCTTGAATGGTCCCTTATCTACGTCCTAACACGCTAAGGTGAACTCTTGCCTGCATTTTCTACAACAGTTCTTTTTCCGTTTGTGGAAAGTTGAACTCTCGAACTTAGTTTGGCCAGGTTAATCCTCTAAATCACCTGTGACAGAGCTGCCCTTCAAGTACTGTTTATTACTTTCAACCGGTCTGACTTTCAACTTTTTCCTATATCCCATAGGTAAGTGTTTGAGTAATTTAAATGATGACTTAACACCATCCTCAGTACCTTGGTCACTCAAACCTGCAGTGCTTTTCTGACTTTATTTTGAGCATACACACCTCAAGTTTCTCTTGAGGTCTTCTACAGATATGAACCAAAGTGTGAAGTATTTAAAATATGAGGCACACAGGTATGAAGACCAAAGAGTCAGTGTGGTTCTGATTGTGTAACATCTGCATCACGCCTCCATCTGCACCTCCCTCTCTTATAGCCCATCAGCTCTCTGCTTAACTAGCTCATTTGTGTCGTTGGCTCAAGAACTCCTGGGGCGTATTCCAGAAAGCAGGTTTAGTGAAAACTCCGAGTTAGTTAACTCAGAACAAGTGGCTTTGTTTTGCTTGGAGAATGAAGCCATACTGTTTTTCTATTAGGAGGTTTACTGCCTTACTCCGAGTTAACAAACTCTTGAGTTTTCACTAAACTCGCTTTCTGAAATACCCTGCTGATGACTTTCACCTGTTCCCTGTTCACTCACTCACTAAGACTCTTTGTAGAAAAATCCTCCTGCTTTTCACGTTGTTGCTCGTGATGTTTGTTCATTTGTGAGCGTTCTTAGCCATGCTAGTGCTCTTGTTTGCATGTACCATGTTTGATACTGTTTCTGTGTTCTCCGATTCAGATGTCTGTGTTACCCTGTTTGCTATGATCAGAACCTTGGGTCGTTCCTCATGCTCCAGTTTTTGAACTGTGTCTAAATAAACAGCTTCTTGTGTGTGTTTTTCTTATGCTACAAAATAACGGCCTCACAGCTTTTCCTACTGACTGAAAGTGGAAGTAGATTTTGCCTAGCCTTTAAAATTAGAGAGTCCACTTATTATAATTGCCTCAAATCTAGTCCCATGTCTTTGGTTGGGAGAGAGGTCAGAAAATAATGGCATTTCAGGAGAACCTGAAAATAGCTACAAAGTGTTCTCTGTCATTTCTACCTGTATGGTTTCCCTGCTAAACCTCCCAGATATAGACAGTCTGTTGTCCACAAAATAGCATTCCATCTCAGGCTTGCTCTGAATTGTTCTCAACTAAGCTCCATTTCTTAAACAACGACAAATTTACCTCCTGTTTGTAGAAATTTTATGAAACCATCTTTGTTTTTTTTTAACAATGTAGAGTCATCTAGACTAAAATGTGATTCATCTGTGCGACAAAAACTTCAGAATTTGGCCTCCCCCCGCTCACACTTTTTGGCACATTTGCTGCACTCATCTGTTTGGTCGACTGCGGTGTAAACACCTTCTGCAGCCTGCTCCCCCATGCATGCTTAATCCCCTCTCTCTCTATTTTTTATCCCATTGCAGACACGTTCACAGCCCAGCCAAAATGTGCATTTACAAATGCGTGTGTTCCACATGCGTGGCGGCTCAACTATGTGGGCACACAAACATGCAAAAATGCTCATGTTACTGTTGAAGTGTGGGACAGTGGCGTCGCGTGCCGACACCTCTGCATTCCTCTTCTGCCTCATAGTTCAAAGGGTTCTAGTTCCAACAGCGTGATGCGGGTCTCCTCCTATCACAGCTCCGGTAGCAACATCCCCAGCCAATCAGACACTCCCAGCACGCTCTTCTTCGTACCCTTTCTCCATTACATAGCAACACTTGTGTCTGTTCGATTCGATTCTGCGGGCCTCGGCGTGGAAACTCAAAGCACGCATGTGTTCCTTCCTTACTGACATGTATGGACTGTATGTGTGCTGGGCACATCACAAGGTTACCTTTGAGAAGGATACGAAGAATCGGGTTCCCGGGTAGAATCTGACCAACAGGAAATTATTGTAGCCAATGTTGCAATCCCGTTGCCTCGGGCAAAAATGGAATGAGCAAAGTAGTGCACTTTTAATAGACATGAGCAGAGTTGGACACACTTAAATGAACAGGCGTGTGCGCGCGCACACACACACACAAACGCGCACACACACACACACCCTCTCTCTTGCATGCATGGCTGCCTCAGCACTTGGTTGCTTGCACGTTGATGAGGGACTCAACCCCTCCTCACCACAGTTCCCAGAGGACCCTGGGGCGCTCAGTCTGTCTGGAGGATAAGAGCATCTTATCTCCCCCTCCCCCTCCTCTTCCTCCTCCTTTCTCTCTCCTCTCTCTCTCTCTCTCTCTCTCTCCTCCCTTACCCCCCCCATCATCCCGTCGGCACATCCGCAGTGCTGGAGCAAAGTGAGCGCTCTCTCTCCCTTAGGCGTCCTGCTCATCGTAATGTTTTTCTTTTTATATCTTAGTCACTCTCACCATCCCCCACCTCCGTCACTTTCCTCCCTGCTTACAGACAAAAAGGTGGAGGCTTCTCCCCCTTTGTCTTGCCTTTCTTTTTTGGGTGTTCTTTGGTAATTTTTTTTTTCTTTTCTAAGGACATGCAGTATTTATGTAGGCACCGCATCAGTTGGTCGGCATGCAATGTGAGCATGTGCTTCACGGAGCAGAGCCAAGATGGTGGACTCCTTGCTTACAGTTTCTTTTAGTAGTTAGACACATTAACTCGGCTGCTGATCAGGGATCAGATGTGACATTTTGCTCAGAATCAGTCAGAAAAGGAGCACAGAGGAAAAAGCTGCTTTCAGGACAGGAATTAAATGGAGCTCTTTACTGTCAGATCCTTTTATCCAAACCTTAACCTCAAGCACAGTGTGTGAAATATCGGCTTTGAAATGAGCTAAGAAAGGTCAAGTGAGGAATTCTGAATGTTTATAGCTGTTGTGAGATTCTGTCAGAAAGAGCCTAATCTTCTCTATTCATGTTGGCCAATTGTCTGACCAAATTTAGTTAAAACTTAGTTAAATATACTCACATTTCTGAAATACTGTGTTTTCTTGAAGCAGAATGATCAAGGTAGTTTCCTGACAGAATATAACATATCGCCAACCCTGCTCTTCTTGAAATAAGGGACAAAAAACCCCCAAACCTTACTCCTGTAAGCCCCCCGAATTTCGGGGGATCCTTTTACCCACCCCCACCTAGAACAGCACGTGCGTCTTGGGGGTTAACCTTGACCCCCATCCCTCCCCAATGGGGCTGAAAAAGGGCCTGCTCATTACTGTGTGTCAATTCAGTGGAGTGGCGGGAGCTGACGGAGCTAATTTATGGAGATTGGTTGTGGAGTGGGAGGGGATGGGAGGGGAATTGGGGGGGGGGGGGTGTCCGTCAAACGCAGCTCGTTAATAGCATATGGGTTTTAGCATTGGCTGTGCTGTAACGACAGAGGTTTGTAGTGAGGAGAATACTAATTAGTCAGAAGCTGGCAGACATCACGTAAAGTTTTTGAATACAGACAAGCGTGCTGCAGTGGCTGTAGATTTTAAAGTGATTTGTTGGTTAATAGTTGTGATATATATATTTTTTTTTAGATCAACTGAATAGACAACGTAACTTATCTGTAGCTTTTATATAGGCTTCCTGAAGAGGCGTTTATACTTAAGACTCTTTCTAAGTCAGCTCAGTTGCACAGGAGTGATGATTCATCAATAACTGGTTGGAGTTTTCCAGTGGAACAGGCAGCGTACAGGCATAACGTACCGACAGGCTGACGTATTAAACAGGCTCTGCATAAAAGCATACCCTTTCCCATCATAGTTAGATCACTTTGACCTGTGATACACAAACTATTCAGTGGATCTGGAAAATACACAGATGAGCCAAGAGCACACGACTCATCGTGTACGTTTTGATATTTTTTATTATCAGCGCAGCTGTGAGAGCAGTGTTAGAAGACAGAAAAAACAGAGCAAAAAGAGAGCATCTCAGCGTACAACATGATTTGCACTGTTGAAAACCCTGAGGTGAGCAGGGTTGTGATTTTGGCAGGGTTAGGATTTGGGGAGGGAGGGGGCGTATCCACCTCCCCAGTCCCCTGTTTCACCTCTGAATGTGTCCTCAAGGGGAAACGGGGTTGTGGTACTAACAGCACTTTTGAATTTTTCTCCATGTGTAGTAGTGGGTGTATCTGTCATTTTTTAGTGTGAGCATGCATACGTGTGTGTGTGTGTGTGTGTGTGTGTGTTTGTGTGCATGTGTGTTGAGAGAGAGAGCGAGAGAGAGACAGAGAGTAAACAGACAGAAAGAGGAGATGGTCCTGTGCAATACAGTTTCCTTCAGTGTTTTTGTATTCCTGTATGTGTGTGTGCACGTTAGTGTGCATGTGTGTGTGTATGTGTGTTTCTGTTTGATCTTTTCTGTGTCTTTCGTTGTGTATCCAATAAGAGTGTCAGTCTCTCTCAGTGATTATTAGATTATTTTATCCTGTGTCATATGGACTATGCTCATCCACATCCCAAAAAGTCACTCCCCCTGCACCTTGTTTTTGAAAAAAAAAAAAACTTTCCCATGTATGTTAACGTCTTTCAAAATATTTCTCGGACAATGCAAAATAACTAAGCTGGACTATGTGTCTGTCTGTCTCGCTCTCTCTTTCTCTCTCTCTCTCTCTCTCTCTCTCTCTCTCTCACTTTCTCTCTCCCTCCCTCCCTCTCTCCGTCATGGCTCTCCCCTCTGTTGTAGAGCGTCAGTATTCTTACATAAGAGTAGTAAAAATAGCAGCAGTTGGACAGTACCCTGTAAACCAGCCCACTCTCTTTGCACGCACACTGCAGTGCTGTGTCCGCCGGCCATGTGAGCACCATACATCAGGCACAATGGCATTGCCAAACAGGGAGCTTCCTGACTCTCTCCCAGCCTCACTATAAAATAAAGATGCTCACCTCCAGCGTAATATTTTCAAGGAGGCCTACTACAAAGCCCTTTTGAGTTTGCTCAACGCGATTGTGGAGAGGATGTCGTGAAAAGAAATCTTTCCCGCAAAATCACTAAAAGGTTATGTGGCAGGTTAAAAATGTAACTTGGATCACCCCCCCCCCCCCCCCCCGCTACTGAATGTGTTTCCCCTACTGAATGTATTTTCATTTGACTGAACATAGCAAGATCAAGCCCTCACATTCGTATGAAGATGTGTAGCATGGCCCTGTGCATGTGGTGCTGACTGTTTGTCTGTCAGAAGAGGCCATGGGTTCTCCTGAGACACTGAGCGATTGTGACTGGACCTCGCTGCCTCTAGCACACATAGGTTGACTGTATTGTCGCCGCAAATGAAGAGGGCAGCTAATCATCAAGTCAAGGTTACAAACTGGATGTAGATTGCTGCATACATCAGAGTGAAGACGCAGTAAGAATTACTGATGCACATGTAGCACATACTAAAGGTGTAGCATTTTAACAAAACCACTGACATTGGTTTGATGGTTATTGCTTTCTCAGGCAAAGAAAAAGTGGGACAGTGGAGATGTGGTGTGAGCACCTCTTGACTCATGCTTTGCTCCTACAGTAAATGTAGGAAACAGCAGAGCCTTTATGTTCTGTCCAATCCATAACAGACACAATGCAAATCTTTGCTCCCTCTAAATGAAGTTGCATCATAATTTTATTCTTCTTCCTCCTCCTCTTCCTCCTCCTCTCCTCCCTCTCGTTTGCAGATTTTTGTCTTTTCAGAGCAGCCGGCTCCCTTTTAATCTGATTAACGTCTTACAGATTCATCCCCCTCTCTGCCTGCACTGTTGTAAAACACACACACACACGCACACACTCTTATACATGCGTATACACACAGACTCACAAATAGATACACACTTGCCATTAATCCAGCTGCATGATTTCATCCCCCTTTCTGCCTGCATTACTGTAAAACACACAGAAAGCTGTGTATAATACAAACCTTCCTTACACACACACACACACACACGTGCACACACACACACACACACACACACACACACACACACACACACTGCCTTCGTCCAGCTGCACGCTTTCATTGAAGTGACATTGAAGGGGAGGGAAGCAGAAAGGCAGCTTTGGGGGGAGAATATTTTGGATGTGTGTTTATTTAAGGTAAATTGTGAAACAGGGGTAAAGATACAGGAGCAGAAAGAGTGAATGAAAGAGGGAGAGAGAGAGAGAGTGACAAAAAGAACGATATTTGAAATCTGCCTTGTCAGATCCTGGACCAAACATACCTGGCAGTGTAAGTGTGTGAATCTTCAGTGTGTATAAATACATGTATATCGTAAGAACACCTTTAAGAACTCCCTCAAACAGAACATTAAAACCCAACACACAAAAGAACCTGGTATATAGTCCCTACAAGTTCCCATTGGTCTTTTGTGTAATGAAAACGTTGCATCTCCCTCACAGGCTTTCCTCAGTCCAGGAATAAGCTATTTACTGTATTTAAACCATATTATCGTATCAGCTCGAACTCTTTTGTTTTAACTAGAGAGTTCTCATTTATAAATGCATTTTTGCCAAAAGAGTATTTTTGAGATGCCGGTAGGCTCTGTGACATTTATAGAAAGGTAAGTGAGAGAGACCCTTGGCCTGTACGCCTCTATATTACTGTGTGTTTTCAGAGGCGAGGCCAAGCTGAATAATTCAGCATGAACAGGGAGGTTCTCTTTAATAATTACTGACATCTTTGATGGAGGCTGGAAAAAAAAGAAGAAAGAATGTTGGTTAGGAGACACGGTAAAGAAAGAGGGCTTTCTCTGTGTTCCTCGTTTTTTTTCTTTTGTGTTCAGCCATCTTTTTGCAAGATAGCCCAAGGAATGGAATTGGATCATCAAAAATAAAAATCACTGCGTTTCATGTATTTTGAAAGCCTGTTGCCTTTTTTTTGGGGGGGGGGGGGGGGTGAGAGACCACATTTTCTTGTGAAACATTTCACGTGTTTACGTTTTGCTTTTGTGAAACGTGTAGTAAACGTGTCGTCCACACAAAAAAAAATAAAACGCTTCAGAGAGAGAGAGAGAGAGGAAGGTCGCCAGTGATCAGTTCAGAAAAGCCAAAGCCAATCAGAGCGCAGAACCGTGCCCTTTGATGAGCGAACCTCCGTTAGGCACTCTGCACTGTACCAGAGCTGGAGGGAAGATGGCCGTCTTCCAGCACTGCAGAGAGAGAGAGAGAAATGATATCATTATATTATCGCATCCCAGCAGAGGCAAATCTTTGATAAATAGGGTGGTATTAAAACAAAATAGACCCAGTTTATCTTGTGAAAAATATACCGCTCTCCAAAAGACGTGATTGAATCAAATTCAAAGCAAAAGAACAACATGAACTCCTTCAGATCAAGATCAAGATAAAGAATATTCAGTTGAAAACGACTCGATTTTATTTACGACACAGGAGTGATTTGTGAAAATGCAAAATAATGTAAATGGAAATGCCATGTACTATGTAGTAAATGCAGTTTTAATTTGAATGTGCGCTTGCTACAATCCTAAACAAACAGTGCATTCAATGCTGTATTTGTGTGTGTGTGTGTGTGTGTGTGTGTGTGTGTGTGTGTTAATATTAGGCATGAGGCAGGGGAACGATCGTGGCACGCAGTACCGCTCGGCTATCTACACCTACAGTCCTGAACAGCAGGAACTGGCCCTGAAAACCAAAGAAGCTTACCAGCAGGTACCACTATTCACCCAAACACACTGTCTCACACATTCAGCATTCAGCTTCTACAAGCTCTGTTTCTGAAGGAATTTAAACAGTACTCATTTAGCAGCTTCCAAGATCAGTTCAAGAGCTGTTTCAAAGATAAATGTGTTCATTTGTTCCAAATTGTTTTTGTCTTTACAATGTGTAATATGGTTGTTGGTACATAAACCTTAAATTTAGGCCTAAATATATATGATTATCACTCATGGTAGCCCAAAATGTAAATTTGCGATCAATGAAAGGTATGTTTCGTTCCGGCTTTGTGCTCAATGAACTCGCAAAACCAAATTTGAAATCCTCTTGTTCCCTTGTGTCCTCCTTAGACTCCCAAATATATCTTATGTCTGATGACAGCGCCCCATTCCCAAATGTAACCCCAGTTTCTCCGAATATCTTTTAAGTCTGATGACAGTGCTCCACTCTCAAATCTAACCCCACTTTCTCCAGTTTGTCAGTCTGAGGGATCATTTCTCTTTAAAAGATCATTTTGGATGCATACATTCAGCCGCCCTATAATGTTTTTTGATTAAATTGCCCATGCCTCGTGTCCCATCCTTTGTGAACTTAAATGGGATTCGTTGGGTAATCAGATTGTCATGGCAACCCATCGCTCCTGGGGTCACCAGTTATATTCGGTGGGCTCAGATGCAGGTGGGAGGTCATCAGATTGTCATGACAACCAAGTCCACCCACAACTGCGACCTTGGCCTTGGGCAGAAGGGGCCGGGTGGGGCGGAGGTGAAAGGTCAGGCTTGGGGGTGGCAGCTGGAGCTGTGGGGACGCAATCAGATCACAGAGCCATGACAGGCAGGCTGTCAGCGACCCCCCCCTCCAATGACCTTAACCTTTAACCTTTGGCTCCACCTTAGATTCAGTTGGGTGGAAAAGGGACATTGGTGTCCCCATACACTCTGTCACTAAGTCAAAGACCCTGTCACATAGAGAGGAGGAGAAAAAGAAATCCGTTACCATTGATATTCACTGACCTAAACCAGTGGAAATTCAAGCGTCGATCCAGTCCAATCAAGTGTGCTCCATATTCAGTCAAAACTGCTTAATCTATAGGCCTGGAAAATGAAAAGTGTTTGTAATAGACAACTTTGTGCTATTTGCCAGAACGCAGCTTTAGGGAAAGTTACAATAGGTGTCTTTAATAAGCGTTTACTTGATACATAAGCTATTTTAAACTTGGCATTAGTATTTATCAACAGGGACCAGGCTGCACTTTAAGTTATGTTGACTAATTTATGTGAGGGAATAGTTTTTTTGTAGCATTAAGATGACATGACCTCTTGTATTAGTTTTTGTTCATATTGCAAGAAAAAATAACAGCTTGGTTATCTGACAGAAGAAAACATCAGTATTTCTCGGGGCTTTAGGATTTTTAAACTTTATTGTTTATTGGTTATTTCTATATTTGTTTTTCATTGTTTAAAAGCAGATGTGAATGGTTTATGTAATATGAGCCCAGACTTACCAATACAGTGGTTTATGTTTGTAGTTCATACAGTTTGTTCGTGTCAACAGAGGCGTTATATAATTAGTAAGGCAGATGAGTTAATTAAGGTGGTGTGAGTACAGAGGCAGCTCTGAGGAATGAGCACTGTAATGTACCACTGTTGTGACTGAGACTGTGATCTCTGTTTGTGTGGCGACAGCATTCAGAGAAGTGTCCAGGTGTTGAGTTTTTTGGGGTTTTTTTCTGCGTTTGCAAGGTTAGCAGTGTGTCCATCAGGAGGTTCTGCTGAGTGAGAACAAGACTGTAGTCTCACTTACACACCTCGGCTCAATCCATTCAGCCCGCTCTTCCTCCTTCCTCATCCCTCCTTCTTTGGCCAGTGCCAAAGCCTATCAGGGAAGTTTTGAAGAATGCCCTCATTGCATAAGCGGTAGAATGATGTAGTTAGAAGTGACTGTTAGCTCTGGCGCTCATTAAAATATTGAGGTGTGTGTGTGTGTGTGCGCGCACTCTGCACAGAGAGGACGTTCAGCCCCAGGCAATGAAAGACTAGTTTTTATACGGATAGGGGGATAAGGAAAAAGAGGGATAAGTGTATGGAAGGTGTTTTTGTCTTCCCCTCTAATGACTGTTCACAGCTTCTACACAAAAAAAAACAGAAAATACACACATACATACAGAAAGATCTAAACGAACACTGAGATTATACCAGGATTCTCCCTCTTTGTTCTACATGCTTCTCACAGCAGAGGTCAAATCAGAAGGAAAAAAAGACCAAGAGTTCGGGAGTCGTAAAGCATGTGTAAGAGCTGACAATGGAGAGAGAGGGTGTGTGTGTTACACAAGCACGTGCATGTGTGTGTTATGCGTGTGCACATGCATATGTGTGTGCCTGGGTACATGCTTCCCTAATGAAACTGTGAAATTGACAACACATCAAAGACGTTGGTCCTTATCCCTTCCCATCACCTGTGCTGTGGAGGAGAGAGCGAAACTGAACGGAGGAGGGATGAACAGGGGCAGGAGGAGAGGTTTATTATTAAGGGGCTGGAGCATTGACTGGCACTTTCATTTTGATGGGAGATATATTTTGGAACAGGAAGTTGAAGAGTGGGATGGTAGTGCACAGTGACATAGGCTGATGCAGCATAGGGAAGTCTCATTGTTGGAGTGTAGGTTTTGGTTTTTCTGTGCAAGAGGAGATTTTTTGGGATTTTTCGGGGGGTTTAGTGAAGGGTGGGACCAGAGATGGGTTTTTTCGGGGGAGATTTTAAGGGGAATAGAGTTTGAGGGGGGGGCATGAGGGAAGGTGGGGCTAAATAAGAACAATAGCTTTTATCATGGAAGGCAGAGTTTATAGAAGTATAGTGTGTGTGTTTGTGTGTGTGCCTCAAATAAGACAACACCCAAATAAACGGAGTCAGAGAAGGACTCTAGTCTATAGTAACATGCCCGGTGTCTTTAAAAAGGCAGCGTCTCCCTCAGTTTTCAGCTTGTATGAATGAAAATTCAGTTTCTATGTGCTCAGCGTGTCCTCCTGTAAGAAACATCCATAGCCAGGTCATGCAGTTAGGGTATTTTTCTGTGTAATCACAACTGCTGACTTAACCACACATATACACACACACAGACACGCACACAGACACGCACACATACACACACACAGACACGCACACAGACACGCACACATACACACACACAGACACGCACACAGACACGCACACATACACACGCACACAGACACGCACGCACACACATACGTTGTCTTCTTCATGGGGTGGTGGTGGGGGGGGGGGGGTAACAGAGACGCTAAGTCACAGGACGGATCCTCTACTGCCACCCTCACAAAATGTAGGAATGCAACTGACAAGAGCAGCGAGCAGTCACAAAATGGATGCCTGACCTCATCGTCTTAGCACACATACGCTCACATGTATACACACACACGTACACACACAAAAACACGGCCACTAAACGTACATCATTGTGATGGTGAAACCCAGTGTTGGGTTTGTAATGTTGTGCTCCATTTCATCCATCACACTGTTCAGACCTGAGGTACACACACACACACACACACACAGTGCTTTCCCCTGCTGTGTTAAAGCAGGGCTGAGAGAGAGTGGTTGGACAGCGGTGATTTTTCAACTGAAAGTGCAGAGTGGCTACTGTGGTGGATAAGTAGAAAGACTTGTTCCTGTCCACTTTGTCTCAGTGTTGATGGTGTTCACTTGATTGGTGTTTCTCTCTCTCTCTCTCTCTCTCTCTCTCTCTAGCTATCTGTCTGTTTGTCTATCTGTCTCTGTCTCTGTCTCTTATGTGTACTCAAAAAAAAAGAAAACATTTTGGGCTGATTGTTCCCCTTCAGCTGTGTGTGTGTGTGTGTGTGTGTGTGTGCGCGCGCGCATGCATGCATGTGAGTGTGCGTGCATGCATGCATGCACACGCCTAAGTGTGTGTGTGTGTGTGTGTGTGTAGGGCACACGCCTGTACACATGTGCAAGTGTTTGAAGTGTCTCAGTAGAGATGGTGTGTGTGTGTGTGTGTGTGATGTGTATATAGATGCTGTGTGTGTGTGTGTGTGTGTGTGTATGTGTGTGATGTGTATATAGATGCTGTGTGTGTGATGTGTATATAGATGCTGTGCGTGTGTGTGTGTGTGTGTGTGTGTGTATGTGTGTGATGTGTAAATAGATGCTGTATGTGTGTGATATGTATATAGATGCTGTGTGTGTGTGTGTATGTGTGCGATGTGTGTATATAGATGCTGTGTGTGTATATGTGTGTGATGCATTTATATAGATGCTGTGTGCGTGTGTGCGTTTGTATACAAGCTGTGCGTGTGTGTGTATGTGTGTGATATGTGTATATAGATGCTGTCTTTGTATTCTGTGGTCTGAGACCTACAAACAGCAGGAGTGCACAACACTTGTCATCTCTCTGAAGTCCGTCTCTCCTTCCACGTCCCATGGTGTCTCTCTCTTTGGGCTCTCTCCATCTTTTTGGCTTTGTGTCTTCAAGTCTTTCTCTTAATCTTTTTATTCCTCTCTCTTTATTCTTCCCAAACCCATGTGAATGTTTCCTCAGAAAAGCTCTGGTAACCTGCCCTTATGGTATTTCTTAACACTTTGGAGGTTTGATCTCTAAGGCCTTTGGATCTCTTCAGTATTTGGTTCTACTGTAGCATTTCTCCTTCAATATTTCACAGACTAAACAAAGATGAAGAGCAAGATGGTGTGTTTCATATGGTGCCATGTTGTAAAACTGTGTAATTTTCGTTCCTCTGTCTTGTCCCTAGAAAAAAAAATATTGTTATGAGAATTGTTGAGATATAGAGAGGAATTGTGACTGACATCTGTCAGTTATTGTAATTGTCCTACTGATAACTTGCTCATGTCATGTCGACATAAGAACTATGTCATTTGTGATGAGTGTGTGTTTGTGTGTGTTTGTGAGTGACAGAGAGAGAGAGTGTGAGACTGTGTGTGTGTGTGTGTGTGTGTGTGTGTGTGTATATATGTGCATATCTGTTTTTGATTGTGTCTGATTGTGTCTCACTTATGACTCAGTGTCACTCAGTGCATGGTCCTCCGAGCTCTCCCTCTCATCCTGCTCTTCCTCCTCTTGCTCTTCGTCATTCTTGCCATGTCACGTTGGATTTATGTCTGCGGGACCTTTTGCTCGCGCTTGGCTGGCCAGAGCGCCGCTTTGACACACAGGGGAGAGCCAGTGGACCGAGCTCTGACAGTACAGCCTCTCTGACAGGCGTGAAGGGCTGAGCCTGCCCGAAAAAACACTTCCCAATCTCAACACACACACACAAGCCAGCAAACTGTCATCTACCAACTCTGACATAAAGTTTCATCCCTGACTCTGTCCCAGTAAAGCTACTTTTAATCTTTTTCTCTTTGCTTTTTTCTTGAATGTTAATGCTATCATTATATTTGATTTATATGTTTTCTTGGTGGGGGGGGGTCTTTTTTAATATCCTAATGCTTAAACTCATGTTTGCAATTACCTTTTGTTGGTAGTGCTATGCTTTAGAAAGCACAAAACTCTAGAGGTAGTCTTGAAAATGATTTTTATGTTGCTAAGTCAGATACAGGCTACATCAGTGACTTAACTGTCAGTTGGGTGCTGAGGTCGAATTTGTGTTGTTACAGTCCTGAAAATACTATAGTGCCTCCTGGTGGCTAGACCACCAAACTACATGTGTGATGTGGATGCGTTTGCCGTTGAACCTTGTAATGAGCTCATATCATGTTTGGATTAAATTAACTTGAGTCTCTGCCATTAAGGAGCTGTCTGTGTTGTCAGCAGAAGACTAATACACTAACTTCTTTGGAGTTTTGGTCTTCAAAAATACATTCTCTGTGTTTGAGGCTTGTCCTGTATTTCTTCACCTTAAGCGTCCCTCAGGAATGCACCATTTTGATGCAGCCTCCAGAGGGAGCTGCAGTGCTGTTATCACAAAGACTTCAGACTGGCCTTTCATGCCTTAAGATGAGCAGACACTAGAGATGTTTGCTCAGTTCCCTTTAACACGTTCTCCATTTCTTTTCAAGTTTAAGTTTCATCTTACGGATGTCAAAGGATTTTTGTTTACAATTTTTGTTTTTCTTTCTTCTTTTGTGTGTGTGTGTGTGTGTGTGTGTGTGTGTGTGTGTCAGGCCCTGACAAAGAAAGGTCTAGGCAAGATTACCACAGAGATTCGAGAACATGCTGTTTTCTACTATGCTGAAGACTATCACCAGCAGTACCTACAGAAGGTTCCTAACGGATACTGTGGCCTGAAGGGTACCGGTGTCGCCTGTCCTATGAGAGCAGGAGGGGAGAAGGATGAGCTCTGACAAGGAGAGAAATACACTTTAAGTAAACTCTAAACATTGGCATGACAAGAGGGAGAAAACAATTATCAGATTCCAAAAAATCACACACATCAGAACACCTACACAACACAACAAATACTTACATAATTCCTTTAATCTGATTTTACTTTGTTGACTCATTCTGGAGGGACGGCTGTCTTAACTTTGCTGATCACTATGCAAATAACTTGACATGAGCAGAAGCGTGTATGTTTTCTGTGTGTCCAGAGTGGAAGCATAAATTAGAAAGGCTACAACTGGCATGAGTTGTGGGTTAGTGGAACGGCATCAGAGAGCCTGTCTCAGGGGTGGAGAGTTTGATCGTGGGACTTTCTAATGTATTTCCAAAACAGGTATGAGTGATAATGAACATGGGCTTGTTAACCTCCATGAAGTGACATTTTAGACAGTTTTTCTATCTGAACATCATCTCTGATCACTTCTGTTAGCTTTTGTTCACTGTGATATTGTTAGTGTCATTATTTTGTAAATGATCAGTTGTTTTGCTTGCAGTCCACTGAAATAAATTTTTATAATGATAAATGATAATTTTTTTGTTTGATTGTTTGTTTGTTTTTGTTTTAAAATCAGCTAATGAGCTTTTTGGGTTAAAATTCAGCAGAATAAAATCCAAATGTTTTACTGAAAAATGATGTACTGCTATCTGCTGAGGTCAGGATTGTACAGGACTCCTGAAACTGCAGCTACATGTAAAATCAGACCAGGACTGCACAAGTCTGCTCCTCACCGGCTGGTGTCCTGCAGTTTCATTCACCACATACTGATTTCAACTCGACTAACAGATTTGTACATTACACAGCCAATAAGAGACATGTCATTTTTGACCGGGTCAAAATACAACAGCACAAATTAAATAAACGCCGAGTCTGATTATAGCCGAAGGTGCCGACTATTTGGGCAAGTAAAGGCCGGTCCCAAATACAGGTCGGGTAAAAAAAATACAGAAAGGCTCAGGTGGTAAATTCATCATGTTTCCACAGCTTTATTTACATCAGTACAACGACATACGGCAATTACGCTCACCACTCTGTTGCTACTAGTTTCACTTTTTCGGCTAACAGAAATACCATACCGATAGTGTTCTGGCTCACATGGACTGTGGTCGCTGTAGGACTGTGTGTTAATGGCCCAATAGTAGTATTCAGGGACATCACTGCCAAAACGCTCTCCTTCATATTTCCTATAGGTTATTTCATTATTTCTATGAGTTATTTCATATAACAGCACGTCTTAACGGTACTTGGAAAAAGTCACGGAAGGGGAAAATGTCTGATTTTAACTGGCGTCGGTACGGTAGGGACACGTCGGTTGGTGAGCTGGAAAAAGAGGACCAGATTTTACCATTACACCTGTAGTTACTTCAACATGTTCCCATTTATCCTCCGTGATTAACAATAACAAATAGTTCACAGAATAATCAACACAAATCGACGTAAATATGGTAAATGATCACCAGTTTCATTTTGTGTTCTTTGCAAACCATTGTATCATCTGCTATATTCACAGATGGTTTCATTCTGTCCATAACTGTGCGATTCGTTCTGTCTCCAAATTCAGGTAATACTGATACATTAAACTGACCTGCGAAAATTCTGCAATTTGAATGTTCATGAAACATCTGCTTTTGTGCGGTCTGTGTGCTAAACTTTATTGTGCATTGCACACAAGCTGATACAGTATACAGATGTGTATATTGCGTCAATTTAATTAATCAGTCTCACGTTGTAGCTTTCACAATAGCACACAAACTTAAAACAATCTGCGCTGTTTCCTTTGCATTATGATCTTGCAGATCATAGTAACGCTTGTCTCTAATAACACCCTGTCTCAAATAAAGGCCCCGCCCACTAATTGAGAATTTACGGTATGCAATTGAAGTCCTGATTTGTGTATCCCAGGAGTAGAAAGTGTAGTTACAGCAATATGGCACTAGATGGCAGCATACCTTAATACATCATGTGTTTGTAGCATGCAGTTTCTGGTGTTTTTCCTCCCTGCCATTTTAAATTGGGATAAGCAGTGAGGATGGAAGTGTCGCCCACTGAGGTTTGTTTCTCAACAGTATCTTGTCTGGAAATGCAAATGACTAATTACACACATTTGGTTCCATGCCTGATACCTTAAGTTAGACTGGGTGTTAAACTACATTTGCACCCTTAGTGACAAAGATCATCCTTTCCCTCAGGTTCTTCACACACATTAACATATGCTAATGTGCTTCATTAATTAACCTGGCAGAAAACACAGGTGGTTAAGCATTCATTTAACACTCTACAGACTACACTCAGACATTTTTTCTGAGCTGCAATCTGTGATTTTCCATTTAAAACGTATTCTATCAAAATAGTTAAGAGTTGTTTAAAGTGTTTTAATGTCTTTATAGGAGCACAACCTTTAGAAACACTTCCAGTCACACACTGGGACCTCACTGACGTGAAAGAGCACGTTAAGACTCATTCGGTTATATTAGAGTTCAGATGTTCAGAGCTGATTTAACAAATGACTATTCTCATGAGAGTGCTGAACTCATGAGAGCAGTAATCCTCATCACTTAATTAGCATAGCCACAGTGTACGTGAAGCTGAAGAATGGGAACTTCCATAAAGGGTATGTGTATGTCTGGCCTCTTCTTTTGTGTCTGTGGTGACATCACAGACTTATCTGTCAAGACCTACAGGTTGAAACACCGCAGTGTACTGCCTCGCAATTCACCTAACGCCTTTTTGTGTTTAGTGGAGGTGAATTTCAGAGAAGCCTCATTCTTTGCAAACACGAATAATCTTTCTCTCAAACAAACGCACACACACACACACATATGCAAACATATGCACAAATAATCACACATGACAGAATATTCTGATATGCAGGCCTTGTAAAGTCACATGGCCACATGTATGTGAATAACTGAAACATGTTTAAATGCGTGCTGTCTACTGTGTGCTCATCAACAAGAACAAAAACACTCAAGTTATATTTCAATTTTAGATACAAATATATGCAAATAGACGCAAAGATCATCTACAGCCTCACATACATTTATAGCTTCACACATGTGTCACACACACTCCTTTAAGTACACAACAAGTAGATACACACCTACAAACATACTTGATGACACACAGTCAAATCTAGAAAAAGCTTTTTTTGTCAACCGCAGTAGTCTGATTTCCCTCGTTCTAGTTTTCTTTTTTTGCTTTCTTCTTTTCTTTTCTTGCTTTGTGTCTGTCTCTTCCTGACACCTGTGTGTAGGTGTGGACCGTGCAGCAGGTGCACACTCTTTCTATCCGTCTGTCATTCTCTCTCTCTCTCTCTCTCTCTCTCTCTCTCTCTCTCTCTCTTCCTTTGAGGTTATTTTGGTATCTCTGCAGATATTTTTGCATTTCTCTGCATGCGCCCCTCTCTCTCTCTCTCTCTCTCGCTCTCTCTCTCTCTCTCTCTCTCTCTCTCTCTCTCTCTTTTTCTCTCTAGCACCTGTGTATGCTTGCACTGTTAGAGGACCAGCATTTTTCACTCTCCATATACATACACTCATGTGTTTCTTCCCCCCTTTTCATATATTTTCAAAAACACTCTTGACAATGTCTAATACTTTTTTGTTTTAGATAAACTTTGTTTATTTATATTGGTCAGACTTTCCCACTTTTCTTGTTTCTAAAGGTTACACTCAGGACAGTGTCAGATAAATGGCCTCAGTCAAACCACACCAGCTCTTCCTTTGGCAGACACCACAGGAAGACACACATGCCTTGGGATCATCTTTCTTCGATGGCATCATTAGGGATAAACTGACAGTTTGAGGATTGAAAACATGTCAAGAGGACTCACTCTCTTTCTCTCTTTCTCTCTTTCTCTCTCTCTCTCTCTCTCTCTCTCTCTCTCTCTCCCTATCTTCCCTTCATGATATTGGTGACATTGTGTGACAGTGTGAAGGCAGTGAGTGTGACAGAGCCAAACTGTCCAGGTGCAAGCAGCTCTCTCTCCTCCCTCTCTATCTGTCTGTATCTATAGTTACACACACACTCACACACACACACACGCGGGATGAAGACACTCAGCAGTTATTTCTGTGTTTCCTGTCTCGGGGTGCTCTCTCACAGGTGCAGAAGCGAGTGGGCCATCAGCCAGTCACACACACACTCATACACACGTGCATCTGGGGCCGTGGGAGACAACGTCACTGGCCCCCAGGGTGTGTGCACATGTGTGTGTGTGTGTGTGCATTACTATCTCCACAAGGGCAAAGGTCAGATGCCCCTAAAAGGAAGAAACACAGCGAAAAGAGAGAAAGACAGGAAGATTGAGAAGAGAAAGACTGAGAGAAAGCAAGAGACGGCGACAGAGAATGTGCACAGACCACCAGTACTACCCAACGCCCACGGGCAGCAGATGCTCAGACCCCAGACAAGGGTGGGCTTCAGTGGGCCACACAGAGAGGGCAGTGTGCCCTTCACGTGGATCTGTGACACCCAAATTAGCACCGAAGGCATTGGAGATGCAGACACATCTGGCCAACACATACACACACACACGCACACACACACATGCATGCAGACACACACACACGCATATATCCTCATAGTCTTAGCCCTCACGGCTGTCATAACCCTCAATAGAAGACACACTCATAGACAATACAAGTGTACACATAGACCAGGCTCTGTGTACACTCTGTGCTGTAGAGAGAGAGAGAGAGGTTTTAAAAGTCACAGCTGTTGTTGAACTGTAACACAGAACAGCCATAGTAAAGCATGAAATTTGTTAACATCAGTGAATTTTGTAACACTCTGTTCATTTTTTAAAATGTATGGTTGATTGTCCAAGGATTGAAGGTTTCTTTAAGGTTAGAAATCCCAGTTTCGCTTCATTTTACAGGCTCAGTCTTTATCCAGTTTTTCTTGCATGATAGTATGTTTGTCAGGACTGGCCATTTTATCTGGTTTTGTTTGTTTGTTTGTTTTTGCTTGTTTACATGTGTGCTACATGAGGACTCTGTAAGAACCTGTTTTTTTTCTCTCCAGTCCAGACAGAGTGTTAGTGATCAATGGAAATGCAATATGCAGGGCTATATATACATAACACTTGTTATGTATATATTGCTGTTCACAGTGTAGACAGACAACACAGGAGAGACAGACAACATGATTGTGGACATGTGAATGTAAGTGTATCACTGTCGTCTTTGTTTAAACGAAGAAAATATCAAGGCCACACCTGACCCTTGTTAGCTTTAACCTTCTTCCCGTCTTCCTTTGGCACTGTACGGTTTTGTTTGTTTCTTCACTCAATCATTCTTTCTTTCTTTCTTTCTTTCTTTCTTTTTTTCTTTCTTTCTTTCTTTCCCGTTCTCTTTTTTCTTTCTTTCTTTCTTTCTTTCTTGAACTGTTATGTTGTGATGGAAGCTAGTGTATCAGGCTCTTGTGTCTTTGTACAGTTCATTTTCCAGAGGTCGGACTCTGAGGTGTTCTTCATTTTGTGGTCAGGGTTTGTAACTCTGCTGGATGATGTGTTTACTGACCTTATGGGAATGTGCCTCTCTCTCTCTCACACACACACACACACATACACACAAACACACACACGCAGACTTGGTGAAGCAGGCAATGCGGCCTGCGTGGGAGGGGAGTGCAGGGTGCAGATTGCAGGGGTGCGTGGGCGCGCCTCTCAGAATATTCGTACAGTGTGTGGGACCAGGGCGGGGGTGCACAGAATGCACCTCATCAAAAACAACCTGTCCTGTGATGACTAATTCACCCTCTCTTTCTGCTCCTCTGGATCCTGCTCTCAGATTCGTGTTCACGTGCATGTTATATACACACACACGCACACACACGCACACACACACACACACACACACACACACACACCAGAACTCATCTAGTCATCCACCCCACTTTGTACTGAGGCCTATTTTTATTCTTACCTATTTTTTTACTCTCTTTTTCATATTCGTGCATATACATGCACAGTAAAAGTTACAAACACTTGAATGTTTCTCTCCATAATATCCTCAGTTCTCTCTGTCTCTGTCTCTCTCTCTAGAGAGTAGAAAGAAAGTAGAAAGACTTGTTCCCATCTACTTTGTCTCAGTGTTGATGGTGTCTCTCTTTCTTTCTCTCTCTCTTTTTCTCTCTATTTCTGTCACACTTGCTACCAATTCCTCACTAGCTTTTCATGTCACTCACACACAAGCATCATGCAATTGAAAACTAATTTACATTTTCTCTGCCCATCCTCTTCACTGTCAGTTCATTTACTCGAACACACACACACACACACACACACACACAATGACTCAATAGCTACATAAAAGGCTCATGTGTTACCAAACAAATTCCCTGGTCCTTTTCAAGAAGGGAAAACCCCAGGCTTGGTCAGGACAACAACCACCCCCCTGCCCCAACACACACACACACACACGCGCACACACACACACATGCCTGACGATATAAGGGCAACATGTGACAGATCTTTTCCAGTCTATGAATCATACTCATAGGGCACAGTCAGAGGCAGCGGCTCATTCAGATCTGAAGACCTCAAAGAGTTTCCTCAGGGTTTATGGTCACGGGAAGTTTAGCTATTGATGGACTAACATTTGACAAGTTTGCAAAAGTACTTGCCCCACTCATGGTCTAACGGTTTCTTTTGTATGAATGTAAAATGAAGCTATTTCTCACCATTTCTTGTTACTTAGAGTAAAACTGAACCAAGGACAGAGAGAGATCATCAGTACTATGTAACTGATCTGTGGGTGTGCATATGACTGTATGAGTTGGTTGTGTCAAGGTCTGTCATTGACTGTGAACTGTGCCTATCTGGATCATTTTTCTCCCCATTTATAACCATTCTTTTCATGGTCACTGACATTTTTATCTTTTGCTCATACATGTCATTCACATGTGCAAGACACGTAATTCTACAGTTCATGAACTCGAATCATTTCTGTACTGAACTTTTATGAAAGATTTTACCTGAAATTTGATTCTGCTGTGAGAAGCCAGTGAAGTAGTGAAAATAACCAATGAATCAGTGATTTGTAACTTAAACTCACAGTCTTTTTCAGCAGTTTCATCATATCAAGTGAGCGTGTAATCTCTTCTGGCTGCTCTTTTCATCACCTCCTTTTTCATTACATACTGAAATAAAAAAAATATATTAGACTGAATACATGAAATGAGCACAGGAAGCTGTCTCCTAACTTTTATTTCTCAACTCTTTGTGTAGTTTGAGATTTGGATATTATACCATGTTAATGTGGATCACTAAAGTAAAACTCACCTCTGACCCAGTTAATTCTGCAGAGTAAACACTCAACTGTCAACATCTGTGCCAGCATCACAGATTTCACTCTGTTTGAGAGAGAGATGGAGAGAGAGATGGAGACAGAGAGAGAGAGATAGACAGAGAGAGAGAGAGAGGCGGAGAGAGATAGACAGAGAGAGAGAGAGAGAGATGGAGACCAAAGAGGCTCAGAGTTGGCAGGATCTTGTTTCTGCTGGTTGATAAAACATTAAAGAGTGATAACTGTGTGTGTATGTGTGTGTGTGTGTGTCTGTCTGTCTGTCTTCATTGGGAGGAAACCACATTTGACGTTTCTCCCATGCAGCTGCTCCCAAACACCCACTCCCTTCCTGCTGGAGCGTGTCTATATGTGTACATGCAAATGCATGTACATGTTTGTATGTGTATGTACATGTACCCAAATGCCTGTATGTGTATAGATATAGAACCACACGCAAATATGAATACTGCAGAATTTTTATACATCTATCTGTGGAAAAATGAAATGGAGAAAGGAAAAGGCAAACATGTAGACCATAGTGTTCTTCCCTGGTTTTATCTGAGGGCATAGGGATACCAAAGGACTGAAGTACTAAATTAGATTTTACACTGTCAAACAAAGTTCATTTCAGTTCATTCTACATTAGCGCCAGAAGCCTGACTACACATCCTACAGTATCGATGATCGACAGCGAAGCACTAGAATCTACTCCTCTGACCCCCAGTAACAACTTCAGAGCCTTTTTTGTTGTTTTTGCCTTTTTTGGTATTAGCTGTCCTGGATCTAGATCTTTCATCCAGTAACAATTGAAACTGCATAAAGAGTTTGAGACTTTTTTCATGACGCCAGAAGGCTACATTCACCCATAAGCATCTGTGGAGAGGATACACTGGGCTCCAGTGAGCCCCGGCTCTGGACAAGCCGTGTGCTAATGTCTCTGACACACATAAAGCGTAGTGACTGTATTTGTTCTTTTTTTTCCCTAATGAGAATCATAGTGATCACTCTCACTGATGAACTAATGACTACACTTTACCTGTATGGGATAGTGGGTTGAAAGCTGCAGGAAAGAATGGAGAACAGATGGCAGTAAATAAAATAAAATAAAATGAAATAAATGAATGAATAAAATGAGCCAAACAGGAGTGCCCAATGCAAAATACTGTCCTTGACAAAACAAATATTTCCTATTCAAAACTGACCAACAAGTCTTTAATCATTGTTCATATTCTGAATATTACAGTGCTTAACTAAAAATGACGGTTCATTTAGCAAATACTAAACATCAATGAAATAGTAAATTTGGCGTATGGACAGACAACCTATAGAATGTTAGACAGACAGACAGACAGACAGACAGACAGACAGATAGATAGATAGATAGATAGATAGATAGACAGATAGATAGATAGAACTCTATCCCCTGTTTTGTCCTCTTTTTTATGTCTGTAGAGGACTTTGACAGTGCCCACAAACACATGAATATGTTTATCAGAGAGACAGCCAACATTCCAACTTGTCAGTCTATACCTTCTTCCTTTCTTTCGTTCTTTCTTTCTTTCTTTCTTTCTTTCTTTCTTTCTCTCTTTCTTTCTTTCTTTCTTTCTTTCTTTCTCCATCTGACCTCAAAAAACATCCGGTGGTAAAAGCTGGACTGGCTGACATCTTGTGGATGGAAAAATTAGAGGTGAGTATGTGACCACATGCGCTGTGAGGTTTCTAAGTGCATCACAGTGTACTGCACTTGCTTACACACACACACACACACACACACACGCATACACACATGCACACACACACATAGACATGCGTACGCAAACACTTACTCACACTGGAGCCTGTGTTGTGGTGGCCCGCTCTAAAGTTTCCATTCCAGTGAAACATCTCTGGCAACGGTTCTGTACTTCAGGTGGCCGATGACATCTGATCGGCTATTTCAGGGAAAAATGACACAGACTGGTTCTGGCTTTAACCGCTTTCATATTTCGAGGGAATATATTTAGCCCAAATTAACATCTGTTTAATAACTAAGATTATTTTTATCTCTACTTATGTGACGGAAAATGTGCGATGATAATTTTTCAGATCAGAGTGGAAGACCCCTGACGGGGGTAAGCATAAGTGCGTGTGTATATGTATGAATGTGTGTTGTCTGTGTGTGAGTGAACACAGACTTGTGTTGCCTAAGTGCTTGTGTATATGTATTTCTATGAGTGAGTGGTTTTATGCACGCATGTGAATTTGTTTGAGTGGGCTTAAGTGAAATGACCTTTCTCTAAGTGGAATAGGTGTTGCTGGAATTTCTATATATATATATGTGTGTGTATGCGTGTAAATGTGCATGTGTCTGTTTGTGTATGTGTGTGTGTACATGGACATTCTGTGTTGTAACTGCAGTCTTGTGTGAATACACTTTGTGTGTGTGCTGTGGTGAGCCACAGACAGAAATAACTAGTGTGCTTTTTTACGCACACACTCACTCACACATTAGCCCAGCTCTGTGGTGAGGCCCAGAGCAGAGGTGGAGAGTGGGGGTCGTGGAGGATGTGAAGCCGTAAGTGCCGGCATAGTCTGAGCAGAAAACATAACTACCTTTTAGGAAACGCACAGGCTCAGTCCAAAAGCAGCACAGAGTGGGTTTAATATATATATATATCCTGTAAATGAGTCAAGATGTACAGTAACTTTCATAGAGTATTACTCCAGTAACCACTTGAGTGAAAGTACTTAAGTATCATACACACACACACACACACACACACACACACACATATATATATATATATATGTATGTATGAATATATATACATATATATGTGCGTGTATGTATGGCATATATATACACAGTATGTATATGCATACATAAAATTATAGTGTACACTACCAGCTGAATTAACCTATGTGTTAAGCAAGTTAGATGGTTCTAATGCCACGGTGATCTGCTAACAAAAGACCAAAGAGCTCACAAGTGTCATTAGTACACATAGTACATTAGTACACATGACAGTACAGCTTCTCATCAGTAGTCATGGACAGCCAGGCTGTCATGGAGGGTGCACACTTCAGTATGCCCCAATTATAAACGTACAGTCTGCCACCTATGCACGTGCTGCATTCTGATTGCTGTTCACGTATATGCTGTACTCTGATTATTGAAATTACATGGGCCGCATTCTGATTATTGTGCTTATATGCACAATATATATATACATATACACAGATGCAATCGGAGACATTTAACCCCCTCCCTTCAAAAGACATTACAGTGATGTGAATCGACGTTAATGATAGTATATGACAGAAAGTCTCATTAAACAAGTTATTTTGAGAACATAAATTCACTTAACTTTGAGTTTAAATGAAAAATGTAACTCTTTTCACAAATGTGCATGTGCACTATTATTCAACCCCCAGCTTCAGCACTTTGTGGAGCATCCTTTAGCTTTTATAACTTCTAATAAGTGTTTTCCGTAAGTGCTGACAAGCGTCTTACACCTCTCTATTGGCATCTTTGGCCATTCTTCATGTGCACAAGCCTCCACCTCACTGATGTTCAACGGCATCCGTACACTGTAAACCAAAATGTTCAAATAACTTAATTCTATGAAGTTGTGTAAACTTAAAATGACCTTATAAGTTCTACTGACTTAAACATTTTGAGCTGTTATAACATGCATCCAATTTTGAGTTATGTCAGCTAAAAACTTTTGATTAATTTCAAATCATTTTTGGATTAAGTAATATGAACTCCAGATTATTAAGTCACTATAACTTAAAATTTTGGAGTTCCAATATTAGTTGTTCTGACTAAGGTGCTGAGGGCTCTTGCTGAAATCTTGGGCTTTGTCCCACTGCCAGGCAGGTTTGCAGCTGTGCTGTAAGCACGGCTTCCAAGATAAGGTGTTTTTGAGGCTATAAAAATGAAATAATATCAAGGGCTGAAAAAATATGAAAATGTAGGATTTGAACAGAAATATTTTACAGGCCTTGGTTTTGGGACCTAAACATTAAATAGACAAACTTTGAAAAAAAAAATATATATATATATATATATATATATATATATATATATATATATATATATATATATATATATATCTTTCTCCCCCAAAAGTAATAAAGAACTTCAGATACTGGAGTACTGTGTTGGAAAACTGCAGGAAAAGTCACTTCAGTATGGCGGCAGATTATTTTGTTACCATCCACTGTTACAAAGAGTGTGCGCAACCCCCTTTGGTGCCCCCAAAAGATATGGAATAACTGGACTGGTTTGAGTGAAATGGCATTCACAATATTAAAGGATATACTTCATTACATTACATTTATATTGCATTTATTTAGCAGATGCTTTTATCCAAAGCAACTTACAAGTGGGGAAACAATTCAAGCTACAGTATAGTGAGAGACCTATGAGTAAGCACTAAGTACTATATCTATTCAGTAGGACAAGGTGCAAGCAATAAGTGCAAGTTTTCGTTCACGACAAAGAGCAGGAGATTAGGTAGAGAAGAACACAGTAGGTGCGAGTTAGGCATGTTAGGGTGTTAGAGCTGTTAGGTGTTAGGAGAGGAGGTGCTCTCAGAAGAGGTGAGTCTTCAAGAGATTCTTGTATATAGAGAGGGATGGCCATTTTCAATGGGTATATGATGCATCACACATGACGCATTATTTGTGTATGTTCAAACAATGCAGGGAAGAGAGATTTCATTTCTGTGTGTGATATTTGCTAATATTTGTTAAGATTTCATAGACTGGATTCACCTCTGACCTCTTTTAGGCCTATAACAGTAGTAATCCACTAATCGTAAGAAACAGTGCAATGTACATTACCATTACACCCTTTTCTCACCAAAATCACTCAAGGAAATGTGTGATTTGTGGATCAGTTCAGTCCTCAGTGTGCGTATCTGAAGTTGGAGAAATGCATTTACAATAATTCACACTGAAGGAGGCCACGCAAAGGCCAGCTGTTAATGTGGCGTTAGTTTCTGTGGCGATGGTGCCCACTGGGGAGACTGGCAGCCTGTGCAGGGGCTCTGTCACGCTGGCATAGTGGCATTATTCTAAAATGGGAATTAGGCATTTCCTGCTGTGTCCGTTGGCGGGTGGAAGTGTGTGAATATGTGTGTGTGTGTGTGCGTGTGTGTGTGTGTGTGTGTGTGTGTGTGTGTGTGTGTGTGTGTGTGTGTGTGTGTGTGTGTTGGGGTGGAACGCACCTGGTCCGCGCAGCTGTGAGGATTCTAACGGGGGGAGAGTGAGAGGAAGACGAATGAAACTGTGCTGTACTGTTACAATGAGGGACCCTAAGACTGTGTGTGTGTGTGTGTGTGTGTGTGTGTGTGGGATGGGTGGGTGTGTTTTGGGAGAGGGTGCACTTGAATGTCCATGCGCCTTCATATGTCATGTATTTGCTCTGTTTTCCATTATCAGTGTTATTTAGTTGGGACACTAATTTGATTACAATATCACAGTCCAATTTGCCTAAATTAGTGCTATTCATTCCTCCTTGATTTGCAATGAATTCAGTATAAGCAGCTATGATTAACAGGACATTTTTATGAAATAAAGGCGCAGGCCAATTGACAGAGTTCCCTAGGCATTGTTTTTAAACCAAGCACACAAATTTTGAAGAAACCAGAAGTATCACATTTAGAAAAAAAAAACAAAAAAGTTATTGCCTAAATATAAAGTGAGCAAGATAAAGGCTCTGATCCTATCGCCTTCCGATCTCTTCACCAGAGCACATGCTGATTCCCCTTTTCCCCACTCTGTCAAAAGATCCTTCCCTCTTTTTATCATATGCAGCCAGGGTGGCCTCAAGCCGTGCCTTCAACATATGGCGTATCAACTTCCTCTGTGTGAGGAAGTGTTGTTGTTGAGGTTTTTTTTTTTCCATCATTACTTCATCATGAATGCTTTACTAAGATGTCAATACACATATGTGTGTGGATGTCTGAGTGCAGTTTGGGAAATGATTGCTAAAAATCCCAGCGGTGATCATGATGGGGTGCCCCTGCTGATAGGCTTTATCTGTGCAGATGTTCTTATCGTAAAGACGCGTGAGTCGTTTGTATCTTGAGTTTCGTTCTAAGCAAAACTAACAAGCATATGTTATTTGCTCTATGAGAAGAAAGAAATTAGAACGTCTTTTTTTTTTTTTTTTTTTTTTTTTACTACTTTTTAGTAGATGAATCATGTTCCAGTGACAAAAAACGGTTGCTGAATTTTTTATGTTAGATAATGATAATAGGGTAAGAGAGAAGCTCTCTCTCTCTCCTCTCTCTCTAGCTCTCCCTCTCTCTCTCTCTCACACACACACAGAGAAACAGAGAGAGAGAGAGAGTGTACATGTGTGTGCCCTTTGGGCAGTTCAGTGGACTGGACTCTCTGTAGAGGGACCACAGTCAGTCTGTAAAAACCATGGACAGTTTTAGAGAGTGGAACTGAGAAGTATACACTGATAAAACATGTCTTCACATCCACATCTATGATACATCAGTCATTTTTTATGTGTGCGTGTAAAAGAATATATGAGGATATATATGACACAACTTATTATACTGTACTAACTTGCACTGTGTTATGTTATGTAATAGGCTTCCATGAAGTCAGAATTGCAGGTCAGAATAGCACTGCTTGTAACAGAAAGCACCAGAGGACCATTAGAAATTGTTATAGAAGTGAAAAAGATAACCTGAAAAATTGCATCTGAAAGTTAAAGCTGCGTTTCCAAAAACTGATGCATCTACCATGATTAGATGCATCAGAGGGTGTGGGTGTATATGTGTGCATGCATATGTATGTTTGTGTGTGCGCATGTGTGTGTGTGTGTGTGTGTACGTGCATTCTGAATAAGGTCTTATTTCACAGTTTGGTGAACCAAAGAGAAGTCATCGGACAAGGGTCACACGACCCTATCAGAGGGTCACTGGAGAATTTCACACCTCAGCTCCTTAACTGCTTATCAGTAATATCTGCAATGAATCTGATTTTACAATGGAAATTATGTATGTATTTAATAACTCCTACCTGCACCATTAGGAACCAGTTTATCAACATCAGTTCCTCCCAATCACAGCTGCAGATTTCTGCAGGCACTAACTTCTTACACCAACGTAATAGAATTCAGTAGAATCCATACAGTATTACATGTTTATATTGCTTGATTGTGATGATTTTGAGAAACTGTGATTGTTTAAGAGTGACTCAGTAGTTCTTAGCCCTCTCAAAACCTGATATTTTAACTAATGCACTAACTTATCGAGACAGCCGCCCCCCTGGCACCATCTTGTGCTGCTGAACCCATTGGTAATGCCGTGAAGCATGACAGCTTGATTAGTTCACTACATTTCAGCCAGGCCTGAGAAATAGGAGTACTGACTTGGGTAAATGCAGTTTTGGGACTTTTCATTGCATGAGAGTGACTCACAAAATTAACAACAAATTCAATGAACATCTTTGATTTTTCAGTTTGCTCTGGGAGTGTATCGGCTCATTTTTAGCACTCACCAGTAGATCTGACATCTAAAAAAAGGACGTAGCATGTTAAAACAAGAGCACACTGACCTGATGCTGCAGTAGTTTGGTCTTGTGGTTAAAAAAAATTAAAGGGAAAAAAAGGACTTTTGGTAGAAATTGGTAGGTGTAAGTATGTACATGTCTTCATCAAAAATATTGTTTGACATATTTGAATATGTTTTCTCAAACAGTTATTTCAGGATAGTGTCCAATCTGAGTAAATTCACACATTTAGAAACACAAATATTTTTTGTGCTCAATTCTGACAAGTAAATATACCAGAAAATAATTGTCTCCTAGTTGTGTGTGGTTAACATGATTCAATTACTTATTTTCCCTCCCCAAACTCTTTCATAAGCTTTGACACCACAAAGGCCTAAAGGTGTTACATCTCTCTCTCTCTCTCTCTCTCTCTCTCTCTCTCTCTATCTCTCTCCCTCTCCCTCTATCTCACTCTCTATTTTTGTTCACTCTCTCTGTTCTTATCAACCACATCCTTGGTGTGTTTTTCTTAGTTAGCCTGTACAGGGCACTGAAATGCACGGCTTGTTTTTGTTTTCGTGGTTCACTTCATTTCTGGCGTTTGTGTAAGCTGTTTTCTCGTTGTCCATCCCCTCCTTATCAGGTGAAACATGCAGTAATCCAACACCTAGCTAACAATCATTTGTAACTCATGTTCAGTGAACCTTGTGCATGGGGCTAATTTCATGGCAAGTAGTCATCAATGTTAAGTCATGCTTTGTCGCTCTTCACCCTCTTTGAGGGACAAGAGGAGACGGGCTGGAATAGGAAGCAGGCAGGATTTACAATGATGAATGGGTATTTAGATGAAGAGATAGCTCAAATCCCATGCTTTGACCTATGACCTCCAGTAGAGCTGAACCCAGAGGGAGCTAGCAAGACTTGTTTCTCATTTGTGTCAGTGTGTGTGTGTGTGTGTGTGTGTGTGTGTGTGTGTGTGTATCTCTGTCTGTATGTCTGTGAGTGTGCTGAATGCATGTGGTCAAGAATAGTATACAAAGTCTTTTAATTTTGTTTGTCTGAGTATATATGTATATGTATGGATGCAAATGAGGATTAGAAAGAGTGTTTTAAGCTGCTTCGTATATTAAACTGCTTTGTTACTGATTACACTTTCTGGTCTGTGTTGAGGAAATGACTTTGTTAAAGCAACAAGTCTCAGAAGCAAATAAATTGTTCGGCCTGTTACCTCTCTCTCTCTCTCTCTCTCTCTCTCTCTCTCTCTCTCTCTCATTTTGACACTCTCTTTTTCTTAGCTGGGCAAAATAGTTTTCCTGGTGAATGGGAGAAATCGAGAGACCCCTACCCCTCCTTTCTGCCCTCTCTGTCTCCAGTCAGTCTGCCCCAACATCTGGATCTCCCATCAGCTCTCTGGAGGGAACAGAGAGGGAGGATTGGCTGTACCATCATCGCCAGACTGGCTGGGTCAAACAAACACTCAGCTTCCCATTTATCATCATATTGAAACACACACGCAAAAAACACACTCACACACACCAAGAAAATTTCCCTCACACACTCTTAACATGCATACAACGTGATCACTCTTAGCAAGCTCACATGGTGAGAGTTCTCTCTCTCTCTCCTGCTCTTCCAATGTTTCATTGTCATTTTCTCTCACCCCCTGTTAGACTACTCAAATGGTCTCTCTCTTACCCATACATAGACATGTGTGAATTCCCATGTAGAATCTGTGGTTACTGTGCATTCCATTGTAGTGTTTGATTGTATGGCATCAGAAGGAAAGTACCCAGAAGGCAGATACACAGGAGAGATGTGTGTCAAGGATTGGCAACATTCCACTGCTGACACACACTCACACAGCTAGTGCATCTGTTTGAGATAAGCATTTTACATGCACACGATACTCTGTGTGTGTGTGTGTGTGTGTGTGTGTGTGTGTGTGTGTGTGTGTGTGTGTGTGTGTGTGCGTGAGGATTCTCCAACTCCGGAAGCAGTCAGTAAGCGGAAGCCCAGTAAACTGCTGGAGCAGAGAAGGCCCTCTATTCACCTCTCATTAGAGCACTAGAGTCCCCCTCACAGCTGTCGGAGGGACAGAAAGAGGGAGAGAGATGGACAGATAAAGAGAGCTCTGAAAGTGCTCATGCCATCAAAAGACCAGAACAAAGAGGAACATCATTACTGTAACTGTCTGTGGACTGAAATGTTAATCAGAACACATACAGTCAGACAAGATGGATTTTTGAGGTCATGTACACATGTATAATTGAATGTAACGTTTGTGAATTTGAATGTAATTTATTTGTATGAACTGAATGGTATGTAGTTTGGAGGATCTCAGCTGGTTATCTTATGGTGTGTAGTATTTTGTGTCTGAAAGTCTGAATCACTGACTGCCAGCAAACACAGTGAGAAGAGGGAGATGAAAAAAAAAAAAAGCTACCTTGAATTTCGGATGCATTTCACTGCTGTGAATTTTGGATAATTCTCACCAAAAAATATGCAGTCATCAAACAGATTTGAGTGCTCAACAGAAACCAGAGGATGGAAACACACGGATAAACTGAGTAATACACACACACACGCGTACGCATATACACGCACACACACACCTTTTTTCACTTTAGCTAAATATGTATGTCTCTATATTTATATACATGTGTGTATACGTCTACATGTGTCTACCTTTGTGTGTGTGTGTGTGTGTTTGTGCATGTGTATGTTCATGTTATTAATACTCAGGAGAGCTGAGCTGAGAGCAGATACTGGTACACTGCTGTGGTTGCACTCTTGCTGTGGCAGGAAGCCCCACAACCTGTGATCTTTGCAAACGCTAATGGAAAATTCAGTCACTCAAAAAAAGTGTGTGAAAGAGAGACAGAGAGAGAGAGAGAGAGATCTTAGATAGGCTGCCCTCCTGCATCATCTAAAAATAAAGGTGTGTGTGTGTTTCTTTTTTTTTTCTAATGAGAGACAGGACACAAACACTCTTCCGATTAACGTCATAAGCTGAGACTGAAGAGTAAACTAGTTTTTTCTTACACCAGAACTCAGTGCTCTGAATGGTTAAAAAAAAACCCACAACATACCATATGTTGCACTTTTAGATATTTCTATGTTTGGAAGAGTGTTTGGGGTGTAAACAGATAAAAGAACGTTCTTCACTTTTGAATTATGTTTTTTTTTCTTTTGCTAGATGGTCTAAGTCGTTCTTAAAATACAGTCCAGCGTCCTCTGAGATTCATATCCAAAATGATCAAAAGAAAATGAATATAACAAAATAAATTCAAGGTAAGTTAAACAAGTAAACAACTTATCAGAGGAAAAAAAATCAAAGCTTTTCATGACACCCACTCCTTTGATTTCACTCAGGTTTGACAAGTTACCCACTCACATCAAATTGGTAGCAGACCACAATCCTGAATGGTGATGTCTTTTAGAAGAAAACGGGTAAAGACTTCAAAGTGGTTTCTCCATAGCGTTCTGAAAATCCAATCCAGGGCTTGGTTTATGCACAAGAGTCTGTATAGACAAAAGACATGCTTTCTTTCTATTTACTGCTTGTCAGATGATTTTGTATGTTCATGTAGGCCCAAAGAGCCAAAGAGAGCCTGATGGGATTGGATCAGGAGGTGGGGAGACTGGAGTGCGTGTGTGTGTGTGTGTGTGTGTGTGGAGGGGGTTATGGCATCATCTCCAGCTGCTGTTTCTGAACTTACACACACAAACACTCTTCCCTCCCCACCTCCCAATCCAGTCCCATCCTATCATTCGCACAAAGCTAAAGGGGGAACAGGAAGTGGCACTTGTCTACAGGCATCCAATCAAAGCCGTCATTATTCCTCCCCCATGTCACTGTGTTATTGTTTTTTTTTTTCCCTTTTTTTTTCTTTACAGGAAGTGTGGCATCTCACAAATATGGCAGCTGTGCGGGCGTGTGGTTATTGTCTGTTTTTAGTACCTCCGGAGGGACAATGGGAGAGCGAGGACGACACCATCCATATTACACGTCTCCTAAATACTGGTGCATTATTACTGCACACACAATAAAAACACCCCCCACCCCATCCCCATCCCTGGTCAAAGAGCTGCCTTGTCCCACCATGTATGTTTTTACAAGCCCATACATTCACATTATCCCCATTCACTTGCAGTCTTCTGCTCAGATTACGGCTGGTATGAGGATCAGGGGTGATGTGGGAGTATGAGGCTCTGACAACGTTGTGGAGAAGTTTTCTTTGTCTCGTCACTGTCTCGCCTATTATCAATTATCCTTGCTTCTTTTCCAACTATAATTCTAATTCACTAATGTCAGGCACCAGCCCATACGTTACTTTGATTTTTTGGCCTGTTATATTTCACAGTAATAAATAAGATTGAAATAAGAATTTCAGTTTTGGCAACATAACTGATACCATTTGGGAAATTTGCAGTATGTCCCCTTGGATTTGAGATTTCTTCTTAGTCTGAGTTTGTGCATTATCTGATCAGTGGAGAGCAGTTGGCTGACACTGGTAATTATCTCTGGCCAAACCAACACAGACATCTGGAGAAAGATAATGAAGTCAACACGTTGACACAGGTGAGCTCCACTGGAGTTATTTAACAACCATTAGATGGGACTTTACAGAGTCTTTCTCTTTCTCTTTCTCTCTCTCTCTCTCTCTCTCTCTCTCTCTCTCACACACACACACACACACACACACACACTTAACAAACAAACTGACTACTTTAAGTGTACTCAAACAGAATCACGCAAACAGCGTTATATCCTCTCCCATGTCTCCATTTTTAAATAGACCTTTGTTAGTGTGGGGGACATTTTTGCTTCTGTGGATTTGGCAACAGTACTGAAGGTGATGGGAGGGTCAGTTTATCTTGTAGTAGTTGTTGTCCTTCAAGGAGACACTTATCTAAACAGCTTGAAGCTCTTCTCTCTCTCCCTCTCTCTCTTTTGCTCTCTCTCTCTGTTTAGTATGTAAAGGTCACCAGCTCAGTATCTCATCTCTTTGGTGGTGCTTTGTCCCGAGAGACAAGCCATGGGTAATTACTGCTGTAAAGAATTGAGCTTTCTCTTGAGCTTTGTCTGAGCACGTATTGTGTCAGTGTATTTGTCTGTCCTGAGAGGAACCTGTGATTCCCATCTGTGAATGTTTGCATCAGCAAAAACATGAATGATACACCATCACATACACAGAGCACCAACCATGACCCCTTTTGAGAAAGCGTGATGTCTGGATTAACATGTTCACTTTGTGCTCAGCAAGTTTCAGTGTGACTAACATATGTTGATGGTGATATGGGGTTGGATGAGAGAGATAATAAATGAACAGCTGTGAACTAAGCTAAATTTCCACTGTTAACCTTTGACAGTCAGTCACTTGGGCTTAGAGTTTTGTATTGGATTTGAGTTGGCTTTTGACTTCTGATTCTGCTCTGCTAGATACAATTTCCACTTTAATACACCCAGCTGATTTCCTCATTTCGTGTGTGTGTATGCGTGTGTGTGTGTGTGTGTGTGTGTGTGTGCGCGAGTGTATGAGAGAGAGAGAGAGAGAGAGAGGGGTTATATGGATATGTGTGTGTGTGTGTGCGTGTGTGTGAGAGGGAGAGAGAGAGAGAGAGAGAGAGAGGTGGGGGGGGGGTTATATGTTTGTGTGTGTGTTGAATGGAGTGTGTGTGAGGTTAGACGCAAATGGTAAGTGTTAGGGGGTCACTGCACATGTTTTTCTGTGTCTGATTAGCTTGCTAGCTGGGCTGTCCATACAGGGTCCTCTGTAATCAGGTCAGTGGATGTCTTTTGTAGACGGTCATCTTGAGGAGCTGGAGCAAGGGGGCAGTGACCTAGATTGGCGCAGCTTGGGGGGAAAGGGGAGAAAAGGGGGAGGTAGGGTAGAGATCAGCTGGGAGCTTCTCAATGGCAATTTCACTTCATGAATTGATTAACAAAGTGATAAGTGGAGAGGAGGAGAGGGTAGAATGAAGGAGTGTGTGTGTGTGTGTGTGTGTGTGTGTGTGTGTGTGTGTGTGTGTGTGTGTGTGTGAGAGAGAGAGAGAGAGATAGAGAGAGAAAGAGAGAGAGACAGAGAGAGAAAGAGAGACAGAGAATAGGAGATTGGAACATACTGACCAACTCTTGGTCTTGAAGGACTCATTTGACCCAGAAAGAGGCACGTACACTCTTTCTTTTTGTGTAGCTCACACTTTTTCTCTCTCTCTCTCTCTCTCTCTCTCTCACACACACACACACACACATACACAGGTGCAGAAAAACCCACCACAAACGCTTTGCCCTCCCTCTGGCTGTCTCTAAGAGACCCAGCCCATCTGAATCCTGGGTAGCAGCAGGACTCTTTCCCTATGTCTTCTGTTGCTCTTTCATCCTGCTTTCATCTCTTTCTTACATCACCACTCATCCTCCCATTTTAATGTTGGACTTTAAAAGACACCAATACACTCTATTTGATGTCACTGTTTTTGTCTTACAGTGTAACAGAAAACCTGAAATGGCAACCAGATCAGATGCTGTAGTGTTCAACCAAAATGGGATGCATGACATACTAGACCAGTGCTTTTTACTCACAAGACCAAAATTTGCAATTGCAATTTATGAATTAAAATATATTTTTTCTTCAAACCAAATCTATCCTCCAACCAAATTAACTTCATTCGCTGTGCAAATAACTTATCACCCTCTTCACATAACCATTACCCTCTTCTTACTTGACCTTGTTACTCTCCTTTGAGATGTGATTGTATGAATCCAGACCTCTACATTTGCTTTGTTAACCTTAACTGTGGATTAAGATGGTGTGAATTTAGGAAGAAAACCTTCTCGTCCAGTAGGCCGAGGCTGTCCAGATTCATTCCTAAAGGCCTAGTGTGGGCAGGGACTTATGTACTTATGTAGTTCTCTGACTGATTGAAGGAATCACTTGATTTGAGTGTGACACTATGGTGCTCTTTCATATAAGTCTCCCATTATTAAAATATGTTTGTATGTTCATTTGTGAATAATGCATGATGTCACCCTGGTACTGTTGGTCAGAGACAGCAGGATGTGTTTTTGATAAGAAAGAACTTCAGCGTGGCTCTGTGTGTGTGTGTGTGTGTGTGTGTGTACCTCCATAATAAGAAAACATACATAACATAAAATTTGTTAACTGGCTAACATTGCTCTTGATCTCCTGACAATGCACACGTATGGATAGGCACACATGTGCCAGTCTGACTGATCTCATTTAGAATAGAGCATGCACAAAGCAGTCCAGCCTGTTCTTAGTTCTGCAGAGCAGAGGGACCGGGTATAGGTGTTGCACTACTCACTATGTCAGCAGTAACATTATTTCTGTTTTTAATCCCCCCCAAACATCATTGGCCCCTGCAGCTAGTCATCATGTCTCCCTAACCTGCCCATCTCCCATGTAGCGACACTATCAATCTATGTCTGTGATTTGTTCATTTACCCAAGAGTGGTTGTGTTTTGTTTTAACTATGTATGCAATAAGCCAAATCATATCTCTTTTAGTGTTTTTATACACAACATGCAATGTGATTCCTATTGTCTAGGACAACACAATATTTG